>NW_024609823.1:652500-707500 GCF_018296145.1 Oncorhynchus tshawytscha
GACCACACACACACACACACACAACACGTCTGGCCTGACCACACACACACACACACACAACACGTCTGGCCTGACCACACACACACACAACACGTCTGGCCTGACCACACACACACACACACACACAACACGTCTGGCCTGACACACACACACACACACACAACACGTCTGGCCTGACCACACACACACACACACACACACAACACGTCTGGCCTGACCAACACACACACACACACAACACGCCTGGCCTGACCAACACACACACAACACGTCTGGCCTGACACACACACACACACACACAACACGTCTGGCCTGACCAACACACACACACACACAACACATCTGGCCAACACCACACACACACACAACACGTCTGGCCTGACCACACACACACACACACACAACACGTCTGGCCTGACCAACACACACACACACACACACAACACGTCTGGCCTGACCACACACACACACACACACACAACACGTCTGGCCTGACCAACACCACACACACACACACACACAACACGTCTGGCCTGACCAACACACACACACACACAACACGTCTGGCCTGACCCACACACACACACACACACACAACACGTCTGGCCTGACACACACACACACACACACACACAACACGTCTGGCCTGACCAACACACAACACGTCTGGCCTGACCAACACACTGGGTAAAACATAACACATTCACAGAGAGAAAATACATACATACGCAGACACACAATGGAGACACACAACCACAAACACACACACATAAACGCAGGCAAACGCAGACACACAAACGCAGACACAAACAAACGCAGACACACACTCACACACACACCTCCCCTCAGTTACCTTTTCTCCCGCTGGTTCTGTGTGTGTGTCTGCTTCTTCTACCAGTCGTTGTTCAACGAGCAGTCTGCTGAAGGCTGGATAATCCATCAGGGTGTAGGAGGACAGCCCAGCGCCATTCTGCAGCAGGAATCTAGCTATCTCCTCATTACCTACATAGAACACAGTTAGATGTCTGGACGTTCTGAACAGACCCCTGGTCTAAGATAACAGGAAGTGCTCCTCATCTCTTCACCAATATGCCCAGATTAGGCTGAAGTTGCTCCTAGACACTGATTTTGAGTGAGTTTTGCACCTTCCCCTCTAATGGTTAAGCGTAGGGGAAGCTGATCCTACACTACATCATAAAGCCAGAATAAGGAAGTGAGTTGGATTGGAGGTTGAATTGGAGACACAGTAGAGTAGGAGGAAATCCCCGTCTGCTGTTTTCAGCCTGACAACACACCACAGTAGGAATGTCTAACTCTAAAATTTGGTCCGAAGTGGTTCATATGTAAGCGTACATCAAATCTAATCAACTTCTATTGGTCACATACACATATTTAGCAGAGGTTATTGTGGGTGTAGCAAAATGCTGGTGTTCCTAGTTCCAACAGTGCAGTAATCCAATAATGCGAGAAATAATTCTTACAAAAAATAAAAACGCAAGATACACTGCAAACTTCTATACTTGACTGTGTTCTCTACTTTTGTGTGAGGCGTGTGTGTGTGTGTGGTTTATGTGTGAGATATTTGTAGGCTGTGTTCGTTTGTGTGTGTAGGTATACACATACACACTACTGTTTAACAGTCTGGGGTCACTTAGAAATGTCCTTGTTTTTGAAAGAAAAGCACATTTTTTTGTCCATTAAAATAACATCAAATTGATCAGAAATACAGTGTAGACATTGTTAATGTTGTAAATTACTATTGTAGCTGGAAATGGCTGATTTTTAAAGGAATATCTACATAGGCGTACAGAGGCCCATTATCAGCAACCATCACTCCTGTGTTCCAATGGCACGTTGTGTTAGCTAATACAAGTTTATCATTTTAAAAGGCTAATTGATCATCAAAACCCTTTTGCAATTATGTTAGCACAGCCGAAAACTGTTGTACTAATTAAAGAAGCAATAAAACGGGCCTTCTTTAGACTAGTTGAGTATCTGGAGCATCAGCATTTGTGGGTTCGATTACAGGCTCACAATGGCCAGAAATGTGCCATTGGAACACAGGAGTGATGGTTGCTGATAATGGGCCTCTGTACGCCTATGTGGATATTCCATTAAAAATCAGCCATTTCCAGCTACAATAGTCATTTACAACATTAACAATGTCTACACTGTATTTCTGATAAATTTTATGTCATTTTAATGTGCTTATCTTGCAAAAACAAGGACATTTCTAAGTGAAGCCAAACTTTTGAACGTTAGTGTATGTGTGTACAGTATGTGGAGTATATAACCAGGCAAGTCAGTTAAGAACACATTCTTATTTTCAATGACGATTGTACAGTACCTTTATTTAACCAGGCAAGTCAGTTAAGAACACATTCTTATTTTATGCCTGGGAACAGTGGGTTAACTGCCTGTTCAGGGGCAGAACGACAGATTTGTACCTTGTCAGCTCGGGGTTTGAGTGTTACTAGTCCAAGTAGGCTACCCTGCCGCCCCATGTACAGTGTGACCTGCGCGTGCAGCAGCGTAGAGAGGCAGCCCCGTGATGACAGCAAACTCCTCCTGGTGAATGGCACAGTCCTCAGCGTCAGCATGGTAACCCTGTACCAACATTCTAACCACCTCCAGGTGACCCTGTTGGCACGCCGACACCAACATCCAGTTCAACAGATCTCTGTGGACACACGGACCTGAGAGAGACATGCAATCTGTTTATCATCTACTAACTATGATTACTACACACACTCACAGCACAGCACAGACAGACCCACACACACAAATGCACCACGTCTCTCTCACACACACACACACTGTTACTATCTATTAACTGCTACACAAACACAGGTGGAAAATGTCACACACACACACAGCATTGTCACCTGGTACTGAGTCGAGCAGCTCTCTGACCAGGCTGACATGTCCATAGTGTGCAGCCAGGATGGCGGGGTTCCCCTCCGATGGCTCCAGGGGCAGGGGCACATGGGCCTCATGGAGGAGGTAACTCACGCTCTCCTCATCACCATGCTGGGTGGCCACACACAGGAGACGCAGCTGAGGAAGGGACGGGAATAGGACTAGTTAGTATATTAGCAGATAGTCATGTTTTGTTCAAGTCCACCTCTCCACCTCTACCATAGGCTCCACCTAGCTGATCTGTAGCCAACTCTTCATTCACTGTCATGCTGTACAGTTGGGAGCAGGGGGACATTTCATTTCAATCACAGTCAATCCAGGAAGTACACTGAAATTCCAATTCTCTTCAAATGTTTTTCAATTAGGAACATTTGGAATTGGAATTTGGTGTTGTTTCTGAATTGATTGGAATTGAAAACTACCTTTAAGGAAGTTTTGACACCAAGGGTAACTATGGTTTTGATAGCATTTAGTAACTTTTCCCACTCAATTCTGCAGCAAATTGGTGCTGTGACTTCGTTGCAGCAACAGCAAAATGTCATCTAGCGACAAATCAAGGAGCTAATAGCTATTCTCACTGAATATATGTTGGCAACAATGTCTGCAGCCAGGTAAAAACATGAGCATCAAAGATGATGTAATGGCACCATCAGGTGGGCAATCAATGTACGACACATCCACACATCCAGTATGGAACGAGGCGACCAATAGATGAGTTAGGCACAGCACATCCAGTATGGAACGAGGCGACCAATAGGATGAGTTAGCCACAGCACATCCAGTATGGAACGAGGCGACCAATAGACGAGTTAGCCACAGCACATCCAGTATGGAACGAGGCGACCAATAGACGAGTTAGCCACAGCACATCCAGTATGGAACGAGGCGACCAATAGATGAGTTAGCCACAGCACATCCAGTATGGAACGAGGCGACCAATAGATGAGTTAGCCACAGCACATCCAGTATGGAACGAGGCGACCAATAGATGAGTTAGCCACAGCACATCCAGTATGGAACGAGGCGACCAATAGATGAGTTAGCCACAGCACATCCAGTATGGAACGAGGCGACCAATAGATGAGTGTTAGTGCTTGGCTGAAATAGAATTAGGGCTGTCCTCAATTAAAGAAAAAATATTGGTTGACCGAAAGTTGTTTGTTCTTTTAACCAATCGATTTGTCAAAATTTTAAGCCTGTATTTTTCCATTTATAGACACACCCTACGTGTTTTAATAAAATCAACTATATGTATTGAGCTTGTCTGATGCTTTAAGCTTACGGTTTGATGAAATAAGAAATGCCTCAAGAGGGCACCAGAGATCTAGATAACCAGAAGACCTTAACCTGACCCAACTATTCTCCTCCCGCTCCTGCTGGCTTTCGCAGATTATGCCGTTACTCTCCTGAAGTTGCCGGTAATAGGCTGCAGGAGGACTCGGCAACCTTTCTCATGTGGAATGCCGATTTATCTTACCAATTCTACCGATCTCCGTGCCAGTTATGTTTTTCATAAACACATTTTCGTGAAGCAGTTTCATTAAATTTATAATATCTTCATATCTCAAAATCATTGTCATGTGGTTAATCAAAATTCTATCCAAAAGAAAATGATAAACCTAAAAAGTAACTTCTATTGCCAACTATGTAAAAATAGCCTACATAAAGCCAAACAGTACCAGCACACAAAATGAGTACCAGAACCTATTTCAGTCCAAGTCCAGCACTGATAAGATGTAATCAGGTAGGCCTATTTTATGACGTTTCCACTGGATCAGAGCATGACATTGTTCCCTTTCACGCTGAGTGGTTCCTGAAAGGGAGAGAGCTGGAAAGACTTTTCAAATACATTAAGGAACTATTGTAATTCACAATTAATATAAAAACAGACTTTGTTTGCTTGCTGTTTAAGGTGAAGAAAACTTTACTTTGAGAAGCTCCACAGGTCATTCGTGGTGGTGCGTTAAGCCAATCAGAAATACTATCAGATCCCCAAATGAACACATTTATATACATTTGCGCACAGGCCAGGTAGCCTATAGGCCTACTTCTATGTATAATCAGGCCAGGTAGCCTATAGGCCTACTTCTATGTATAATCAGGCCAGGTAGCCTATAGGCCTACTTCTATGTATAATCAGGCCAGGTAGCCTATAGGCTTCTATGTATAATCAGGCCTAGCCTTAGGCCTATGTATAATCAGGCCAGGTAGCCTATAGGCCTACTTCTATGTATAATCAGGCCAGGTAGCCTATAGGCCTACTTCTATGTATAATCAGGCCAGGTAGCCTATAGGCCTACTTCTATGTATAATCAGGCCAGGTAGCCTATAGGCCTACTTCTATGTATAATCAGGCCAGGTAGCCTATAGGCCTACTTCTATGTATAATCAGGCCAGGTAGCCTATAGGCCTACTTCTATGTATAATCAGGCCAGGTAGCCTATAGGCCTACTTCTATGTATAATCAGGCCAGGTAGCCTATAGGCCTATGTATAATTAGCCTATAGGCCTACTTCTATGTATAATCAGGCCAGGTAGCCTATAGGCCTACTTCTATGTATAATCAGGCCAGGTAGCCTATAGGCCTACTTCTATGTATAATCAGGCCAGGTAGCCTATAGGCCTACTTCTATGTATAATCAGGCCAGGTAGCCTATAGGCCTACTTCTATGTATAATCAGGCCAGGCCTAGCCTAATCAGGCCAGGGCCCTACTTCTATGTATAATCAGGCCAGGTATAATCTATGTATAATCAGGCCAGGTAGCCTATAGGCCTACTTCTATGTATAATCAGGCCAGGTAGCCTATAGGCCTACTTCTATGTATAATCAGGCCAGGTAGCCTATAGGCCTACTTCTATGTATAATCAGGCCAGGTAGCCTATAGGCCTATGTATAATCAGGCCAGGTAGCCTATAGGCCTACTTCTAATGTATAATCAGGCCAGGTAGCCTATAGGCCTACTTCTATGTATAATCAGGCCAGGTAGCCTATAGGCCTACTTCTATGTATAATCAGGCCAGGTAGCCTATAGGCCTACTTCTATGTATAATGCCAGGTAGCCTATAGGCCTACTTCTATGTATAATCAGGCCAGGTAGCCTATAGGCCTACTTCTATGTATAATCAGGCCAGGTAGCCTATAGGCCTAGCCTATAGGCCTTCTATGTATAATCAGGCCAGGTAGCCTATAGGCCTACTTCTATGTATAATCAGGCCAGGTAGCCTATAGGCCTACTACTTCTATGTATAATCAGGCCTGGTAGCCTATAGGCCTACTTCTATGTATAATCAGGCCAGGTAGCCTAATAGGCCTACTTCTATGTATAATCAGGCCAGGTAGCCTATAGGCCTACTTCTATGTATAATCAGGCCAGGTAGCCTATAGGCCTACTTCTATGTATAATCAGGCCAGGTAGCCTATAGGCCTACTTCTATGTATAATCAGGCCAGGTAGCCTATAGGCCTACTTCTATGCGTGAGCATCCATACTCAACATTGACAGCAGCGCTCCGAACAAAAGACAATGACTAAATTGACAAAACTTGTAAATGGAATTAAATAAACCAAAACTTGTATCTCACAAGTGTAGCAGCATAGGTTTGTACGTCTGCAAACAATGAACAGGAAGACTGGAATAATAATATTGAATGCATTAACAGAAATGACCATAACCAAATGAACAGACATGGTAGATGAGACATTATATTAATTTACGGTCATTGTACTACTGGTGATATGTAAATGGAGAAGTGATATAAACTAACAAATGCAAACAATTCATACAATGAATTGATGAAACAATGAATGTGCACAAATTGGCGGGAGAGAGCGCATTCTGTAGAGAGAAGTGCATTGTACATCTGGGCACTGCATTGGCCATGCAGCATTTACGGTGTAACGGCCTCAGCAGGGGTCGGGGCGTTCATAATTCTTGTGCTCCGTGGAGCAGTGCAGAGCTGTTGTCAAGGAAGTGAGTTTGTGTTTTCTACAGGATGTATCCCCCTCCACCTACTGTCAACCAACCATGTCAATGCAGACACAGAATCCACTGCATTGTTACAACATTTGGAAAGCGCATGGCGATGGGGTACAGTGTTGGATTTGGCCTTTGCATGCCTCTGAAGGCGCCACAATTGCGTCACACATACCCAAAGCCACAACAGAATCAGAAGAAAAGTTTCTGAGAGTCAACAGCTTGCGTGATAGGCGGCTCACAGGACAACAGCTTCGAGCTGTTATGTGAAGGGAGTATTACACAGCGTTGTATGAGATCTCCAGTTTCTTGGCAATTTCTCACATGGAATAGCCTTCATTTCTCAGAACAAGAATAGGCTGACGAGTTTCAAAAGAAAGTATTTGTTTCTGGCCATTTTGAGCCGGTAATCAAACCCACAAATGCTGATGCTCCAGATACTCAACTAGTCTGAAGAAGGACAGTTTTATTGCTTCTTTAAATCAGCACAACAGTTTTCAGCTGTGCGAACATAATTGCAAAAGGGTTTTCTAATGATCAAATAGTCTTCTAAAATAAAGAACTTGTATTAGCTAACACAGCTGCCATTGGAACACAGGAGTGATGGTTGCTGATAATGGGCCTCTGTGCACCTAACATTAACAATGTCTACACTGTATTTCTGATAAATGTTATGTTATTTTAGTGGACAATTGTTTTTGCTTTTCTCATACATGTTACTGCTTGACTAAAACAAATCTCTGGCCGATCAACAGCCTAATGACCAAACAATTGACCAGTCGACTAATAGAATACTGTGCTCACTGACTGTTGTTCTCTAGGACCAGAGTTGGACCTGGTCTCTGTTCTCATTTAACAGAAACCACAGACAGTTCCAATGCTGAACTTTGTGATAGTATTGTAGACAAGCACTGGATGGCAGGGTAACTGTTTGAAATATTGATATATATTAACTGTATCGACCAACGGAATACTTTTCGATTCCTTTGGGCACCCTGCACTCTGCACACTGTTGTGTTGCCCTACTTCTTACTTAAAGGCGCTTTAAGCCCTGGAGAGAGTTGACAAGCTGCTTTCAAGCACACAGACCTCGTTCATCTATAATTCCTGGTTAGCACTGGCCGACGTCGTGAGGAAGCCTAAAAGTAGCAGTATGAATCAAGCGTCGGGGTATTTTAGGGTACAAGAACAGAAGCCATGTAACTAAAAAAAACAGTTCTGCTTTTTCAATCTGACACACAATTGTTTTATAGGCATGTATGAATTTAACATTATCTCTAGTCAACCTGTATAACCAGTTCTCAGGAACATGGCAGTAACTGGGTCTCCACATCTCCAGTCAACCTGTATTACCAGTTCTCAGGAACATGGCAGTAACTGGGTCTCCACATCTCCAGTCAACCTGTATTACCAGTTCTCAGGAACATGGCAGTAACTGGGTCTCCACATCTCCAGTCAACCTGTATTACCAGTTCTCAGGAACATGGCAGTAACTGGGTCTCCACATCTCTAGTCAACCTGTATTACCAGTTCTCAGGAACATGGCAGTAACTGAGTCTCCACATCTCCAGTCAACCTGTATTACCAGTTCTCAGGAACATGGCAGTAACTGGGTCTCCACATCTCCAGTCAACCTGTATTACCAGTTCTCAGGAACATGGCAGTAACTGGGTCTCCACATCTCCAGTCAACCTGTATAACCAGTTCTCAGGAACATGGCAGTAACTGGGTCTCCACATCTCCAGTCAACCTGTATTACCAGTTCTCAGGAACATGGCAGTAACTGGGTTGTATTCAGTAGGGAGAAAACGTCTTGAAATGCAGTGAAACCTGGCGGTACTAGCTGAACTTGTCCGATAATAGCCGGAACATATGCTGGTGTGTCAAGTGTTAAGTTACTGTGAGCTCCACATCAAATCTATTCCTGAATGACAGGAAGACAAGCAGATAAAGGTAACCAAGGGCAACACTGAACACTCTAGGAAAGGAGAAGTGGGTTTGGCAGCATGGGTGTTTGGAACCTACCGTATGCACACACACGCGCGCACGCAAGATTACTGTCCCATAATGATCCATACAGTAATGAGATTACTGTCCCATAAAGTAATGAGATTACTGTCCCATAATGATCCATACAGTAATGAGATTACTGTCCCATAAAGTAATGAGATTACTGTCCCATAATGATCCATACAGTAATGAGATTACTGTCCCATAATGATCCATAAAGTAATGAGATTACTGAGATTACTGTCCCATAATGATCCATACAGTAATGAGATTACTGTCCCATAATGATCCATACAGTAGAGATTACTGTCCCATAATGATCCATACAGTAATGAGATTACTGTCCCATAATGATCCATAATGAGTAATGATCCAAGTAATGAGATTACTGTCCCATAATGATCCATACAGTAATGAGATTACTGTCCATAATGATCCATAAAGTAATGAGATTACTGTCCCATAATGAGTAATGAGATTACTGTCCCATAATGATCCATAAGTAGAGATTACTGTCCCATAATGATCCATACAGTAGAGATTACTGTCCCATAATGATCCATACAGTAATGAGATTACTGTCCCATAATGATCCATACAGTAATGAGATTACTGTCCCATAATGATCCATAAAGTAATGAGATTACTGTCCCATAATGATCCATACAGTAATGAGATTACTGTCCCATAATGATCCATACAGTAGAGATTACTGTCCCATAATGATCCATACAGTAATGAGATTACTGTCCCATAATGATCCATAAAGTAATGAGATTACTGTCCCATAATGATCCATAAAGTAATGAGATTACTGTAATCTACGTAAATAAGTGATGTGTCAGTAGAACAGAGGTAATAAAGAAACATGGAATCGGTACTTGAACTGGTTCTGTATTGAAGGGAGTATTTCATAGTGCTTATGGAGAGGCAGGAGAGAGAAAGGCAGAACTAGGCCACTTGTCTCCTGACACTGTGTCTGGCAGGCTGGGATCCACTCCAAAACAACAAGCGCAGTACACCCACTCTAGAATATCAACAAACTATCACATAACTAGAGTACCACTCAGATAACACACACACATTCACACAATCACACACACAGTCTTTAGATAACACCCCTATCTAGCATCAACAACTACAGCAGCAAATTAAACTCACACACGCACAGTACAGGACCAAGTCAAAGCCACAGACATGTGGGGTGTTGCTGTCTTTATGTCAAGGCAGTGGGACTTCAGTGGTGTTGAACCATGAGTGGCTGTAGGACCATGAGGGGCTGTAGGACTGATCAACAACATACCATGATGCAACAATCTCTTATTCACACACACACAGTGACATGTAAATACACACAAACACAGTGACATGTAAATACACACACACACATTGACATGTAAACACACATACAGTGACATGTAAACACACACACAGTGACATGTAAATACACACAGTGACATGTAAATAAACACACACACACAGTGACATGTAAATACACACACACACACAGTGACATGTAAATACACACACACACAGTGACATGTAAATACACACACACACAGTGACATGTAAATACACACACACACAGTGACATGTAAACAACACACACACACACAGTGACATGTAAACACACACACACACAGTGACATGTAAACACACACACACACACAGTGACATGTAAAACACACACACACACACAGTGACATGTAAATATACACACACACACAGTGACATGTAAATACACACACACACACACAGTGACATGTAAATATACACACACACACAGTGACATGTAAATATACACACACACACAGTGACATGTAAACACACACACACACACAGTGACATGTAAAATACACACACACACACAGTGACATGTAAATATACACACACACACACAGTGACATGTAAATATACACACACACACAGTGACATGTAAATACACACACACACAGTGACATGTAAATACACACACACACAGTGACATGTAAATATACACACACACACAGTGACATGTAAATACACACACACACACAGTGACATGTAAAATACACACACACACAGTGACACACACACACAGTGACATGTAAATATACACACACACACAGTGACACACACACAGTGACATGTAAATATACACACACACACAGTGACATGTAAATATACACACACACACAGTGACATGTAAATATACACACACACACAGTGACATGTAAAATACACACACACACAGTGACATGTAAATATACACACACACACACAGTGACATGTAAACACACACACAGTGACATGTAAATATACACACACACACAGTGACATGTAAATACACACACACACATACACACACACACAGTGACATGTAAAATACACACACACACAGTGACATGTAAATATACACACACACACATGAAACACACACACACACACAGTGACATGTAAATACACACACACACAGTGACATGTAAACACACACACACACACACACAGTGACAGTGAAATACACACACACACAGTGACATGTAAATATACACACACACAGTGACATGTAAATATACACACACACACACACACACACACACAGTGACATGTAAATATACACACACACACAGTGACATGTAAATATACACACACACACAGTGACATGTAAATATACACACACACACAGTGACATGTAAATATACACACACACACAGTGACACACACACACAGTGACATGTAAATATACACACACACACAGTGACATGTAAATATACACACACACACAGTGACATGTAAATATACACACACACACAGTGACACACACACACACAGTGACATGTAAACACAGTGACATACACACACACACAGTGACATGTAAATATACACACACACACAGTGACATGTAAATATACACACACACAAGTGACATGTACACACACACACACAGTGACATGTAAATATACACACACACACAGTGACATGTAAATACACACACACACACACACACACACACAGTGACATGTAAATATACACACACACACACACACACAGTGACATGTAAAATACACACACACACAGTGACATGTAAATATACACACACACAAAGTGACATGTAAATATACACACACACAGTGACATGTAAATATACACACACACACAGTGACATGTAAATATACACACACACACACACACAGTGACATGTAAACACACACACACACACACAGTGACATGTAAATATACACACACACACACACAGTGACATGTACACACACACAGTGACAAACACACACACACACACACAGTGACATGTAAATACACACACACACAGTGACATGTAAATACACACACACACAGTGACATGTAAATACACACACACACAGTGACATGTAAATACACACACACACACAGTGACATGTAAATACACACACACACACACAGTGACATGTAAATACACACACACACACACACACACACAGTGACACACACACACACAGTGACATGTAAAATACACACACACACAGTGACATGTAAATACACACACACACAGTGACACACACACACACAGTGACATGTAACATGTAACACACACAGTGACACACACACACACACAGTGACATGTAAATATACACACACACACACAGTGACACACACACACACACAGTGACATGTAAATATACACACACACACAGTGACATGTAAATACACACACACACACACAGTGACATGTAAATATACACACACACACACACACACAGTGACACACACACACACAGTGACATGTAAATATACACACACACACAGTGACATGTAAACACACACACACACACAGTGACATGTAAACACACACACACACACAGTGACATGTAAACACACACACACACAGTGACATGTAAACACACACACACAGTGACATGTAAACACACACACACACACAGTGACATGTAAAAACACACACACACACACAGTGACATGTAAATACACACACACACACAGTGACACACACACACACACACAGTGACATGTAAATATACACACACACACACAGTGACATGTAAACACACACACACAGTGACACACACACAGTGACATGTAAATATACACACACACACACAGTGACATGTAAATATACACACACACACACACACAGTGACATGTAAACACACACACGTAAATGAATGTAAGCATGTTGTTGTCCCACACCAGGAGCATATGACACATTAGAAGGTTACAGTCACACCAAAACAATCTCTGTAACACACATCACACATTATACAGCACATATCTGCATTAGGCTAGAAACACAATGGCCTCCACATGGCAAGCGCTCTCATTTAGTGTGTGGGTGTGGTGTGTGTGTGTGTGTGTGTGTGTGTGTGTGTGTGTGTGTGTGTGTGACAATGTTTGTGCATGCAAGGATATGAAGGTGTGTATGTGAGACAGATCCGTCTCGGATTTTGTGTGCGTGTGCATGCGTGTGTTTTCGAGACAGGTCTCTCTCTGTTCCACTCACCCCCTCTGTTCCACTCAACCCCTCTGTTCCACTCACCCCCTCTGTTCCACTCACCCCCTCTGTTCCACTCACCCCTCTGTTCCACTCAACCCCTCTGTTCCACTCAACCCCTCTGTTCCACTCAACCCCTCTGTTCCACTCAACCCCTCTGTTCCACTCACCCCCTCCAGCCGAGGACTAGCTGCACTACACTCCACACAGCAGGCTTGCTGGATCAGCTCCCGGGCCCTGCTGCTCTCCCCTTCTCCGTACGCTGCCTGGATGTTCTCCAGGGTTGGAGACGGACCCAGAGAGGAGGCCCCACCGCTGCCCATCGCAGACGCCTTGGCTCCCATGTCCTCCACTGCCAAAGAACCTGGGGAGAGGAGGACAGAGGAAGAGAAGATAACAGAAGAGAAGAGAAGGAACAGAGAAGAGAGAAGACAGAAGAGAGGAGACAGAAGAGAAGATAACAGAAGAGAGGAGAACAGAAGAGAGGAGAAGGAACAGAGAAGAGAGGAGAAGACAGAAGAGAGGAGAAGACAGAAGAGAGGAGAACAGAAGAGAGGAGAACAGAAGAGAGGAGAAGACAGAGAGGAGGACAGAAGAGAAGATACACAGGAAGCTGGATCAGAGGAGACAGAAGAGAGCCTTGGCTCCCATGTCCTCCAGCCAAAGAACAGAAGAAGACAGAAGAGAAGAGAACAGAAGAGAGGAGAACAGAAGAGAGGAGAAGGAACAGAGAAGAGAGGAGAAGACAGAAGAGAGGAGAAGACAGAAGAGAGGATAACAGAAGAGAGGAGAACAGAAGAGAGGAGAAGGAACAGAAGAGAGGAGAAGACAAGAGAGGAGACAGAAGAGAAGATAACAGAAGAGAGGAGAACAGAAGAGAGGAGAAGGAACAGAGAAGAGAGGAGAAGACAGAAGAGAGGAGCAGACAGAAGAGAGGAGACAGAAGAGAAGATAACAGAAGAGAGGAGAACAGAAGAGAGGAGAAGGAACAGAGAAGAGAGGAGAAGGAACAGAGAAGAAAGGAGAAGACAGAAGAGAGGAGCAGACAGAAGAGAGGAGAAAGAAGAGAGGAGACAGAAGAGAAGAGAGGAGAAACGGAACATACTTCCATTAGATCAGACCAGCTGCAGTCTAACACAGTAACAGAATATTGGAGGAGTAGGCGTGCTCAGAGCACCGGTGGCAAGTAAGAAATAGGTCACCCTGCTAAAGAATGCAGTCTCTCTCTCTCTGGATACTGGACTAGTGTTGGAATTTGGAGTGAACACACACACAATAAGAAGCTCTCATGTTCATTCCGAAACATCAGTTTGCACTAATGAATAAACCTGGGGTTTATCATCCTTTGGAAAGAGTGAACTGATATCTCAATACAGGTCAGTATTACTTCACTTCAGTGGTTCCAGTGTGGTAATAATGTCTGTCATCAACCAGAGCTTTAGAACGGGTGGTAAATCCTACCTAGATTTAGAACGGGTGGTAAATCCTACCTAAGCCCTGATTGAACATCACTTGAGTATGTTGGTCTTCATACACACAGTGGGTCAGTTCATGGGGTGAACAATCCACATAGAAAAACAATGGGCATTTTAAACATGTCCATTCATCCTCTGCACTGAAATTGAATCAATCCCAGCCCTGGTATCTATAGATTATAGTATATATAGATTATAGTTGACCTGAGTTGGTGACCTTAAAGAACTAGGCATGGATTGTGTTAATTAGGCACAAGAGGAAAACAGCCTGAAACAGGGAGGGACTACACGGACTTGTCCAATAAGAAACACTCATTGTTTTTCCCCATTGTGTGCCCTAATATACACAACCCTGGATTGGTTTGAATCCACTTACAACACAACAGAGAAGTACTCATCAAGTCTGATGATGGCTCCTTATTCTACCACTGGGATGACACTTTTTCCCAATATACCTATTCCCCTTCTCTCTTCTCCCTTCTCCAGAACCTGTCAGGCAGCCACTACCAATCCTTTCTTTAGGCTTCGCATTGACAATATCACTCGTCAATATGGGGTCTTCTGTATGTATGTATGTATGTATGGGATTCTGAGGTTATCTTGAGAAGATCAATTCCTGTGTGTGATCTAATATAGCGACTCAGAGACTGTAGCCATGTCTGTCCCTTTAAACCTGTGTCCCTTCAAACCGTGCGCGTCCCTTTAAACCTGTGTCCCTTCAAACCGTGCGCGTCCCTTCAAACCGTGCGCGTCCCTTTAAACCTGTGTCCCTTCAAACCGCGCGCGTCCCTTCAAACCGCGCGCGTCCCTTCAAACCGCGCGCGTCCCTTCAAACCGCGCGCGTCCCTTCAAACCGCGCGCGTCCCTTCAAACCGCGCGCGTCCCTTCAAACCGCGCGGGTCCCTTCAAACCGCGCGGGTCCCTTTAAACCTGTGTCCCTTCAAACCGCGCGCGTCCCTTCAAACCGCGCGCGTCCCTTCAAACCGCGCGGGTCCCTTCAAACCGCGCGGGTCCCTTTAAACCTGTGTCCCTTCAAACCGCGCGCGTCCCTTCAAACCGTGCGCGTCCCTTTAAACCTGTGTCCCTTCAAACCGTGCGCGTCCCTTCAAACCGTGCGCGTCCCTTTAAACCTGTGTCCCTTCAAACCGTGCGGGTCCCTTCAAACCGTGCGCGTCCCTTTAAACCATGCCCGTCCCTTTAAACCTGTGTCCCTTCAAACCGTGCGGGTCCCTTTAAACCTGTGTCCCTTCAAACCGCGTCCCTTTAAACCTGTGTCCCTTCAAACCGTGCGGGTCCCTTTAAACCTGTGTCCCTTCAAACCGTGCGCGTCCCTTTAAACCTGTGTCCCTTCAAACCGTGCGGGTCCCTTTAAACCGTCCCTTGGGTCCCTTTAAACCTGTGCGGTCCCTTTAAACCTGTGTCCTTCAAACCGGGTCCCTTTAAACCTGTGTCCCTTCAAACCGTGCGGTCCCTTTAAACCGTGTCCCTTCAAACCGCGTCCCTTTAAACCTGTGTCCCTTCAAACCGTGCGCGTCCCTTTAAACCTGTGTCCCTTCAAACCGTGCGCGTCCCTTAAACCTGTGTCCCTTCAAACCGTGCGCGTCCCTTCAAACTGCGGGTCCCTTTAAACCTGTGTCCCTTCAAACCGTGCCGTCCCTTTAAACCTGTGTCCCTTCAAACCGTGCGTCCCTTCAAACCGTGCGCGTCCCTTTAAACCTGTGTCCCTTGCGGGTCCCTTTAAACCTGTGTCCCTTCAAACCCGGGTCCCTTTAAACCTGTTCAAACCGTGTGTCCCTTCAAACCGTGCGGGTCCCTTTAAACCTGTGTCCCTTCAAACCGTGCGTCCCTTCAAACCGTGTCCCTTTAAACCTGTGTCCCTTCAAACCGTGCGGGTCCCTTCAAACCCGTCCCTTTAAACCATGCCCGTCCCTTTAAACCTGTGTCCCTTCAAACCGTGCGGTCCCTTTAAACCGTGCGCGTCCCTTTAAACCTGTGTCCCTTCAAACCGTGCGGGTCCCTTTAAACCTGTGTCCCTTCAAACCGTGCGCTGCGGGTCCCTTCAAACCGTGTCCCTTTAAACCTGTGTCCCTTCAAACTGTGTCCCTTCAAACCTGTGTCCCGTGCGGGTCCCTTTAAACCTGTGTCCCTTCAAACCGTGCGGGTCCCTTTAAACCTGTGTCCCTTCAAACCGTGCGTCCCTTCAAACCGTGCGCGTCCCTTTAAACCTGTGTCCCTTCAAACCGTGCGGGTCCCTTCAAACCCGTGCAAACCGTCCCTTTAAACCATGCCCGTCCCTTTAAACCTGTGTCCCTTCAAACCGTGCGGGTCCCTTTAAACCTGTGTCCCTTCAAACCGTGCGGGTCCCTTTAAACCTGTGTCCCTTCAAACCGTGCGGGTCCCTTTAAACCTGTGTCCCTTCAAACCGCCCTGAGCGTCCCTTCAAACCGTGCGCGTCCCTTTAAACCTGAGTCCCTTCAAACCGTGCGTCCCTTCAAACCGTGTGGGTCCCTTCAAACCGTGCGCGTCCCTTTAAACCATGCCCGTCCCTTTAAACCTGTGTCCCTTCAAACCGTGCGGGTCCCTTTAAACCTGTGTCCCTTCAAACCGTGCGCGTCCCTTCAAACCGGCGAGTCCCTTCAAACCTGTGTCCCTTCAAACCGTGCGCGTCCCTTTAAACCGTGCGGGTCCCTTTAAACCGTGCGGGTCCCCTGTGTCCCTTCAGAACCGTGTGTAAATGTGTCCCCCTTCAAGCCGTGATAGACAGCGGTCCCTTCAAGCCGTGCGCGTCCCTTCAAACCGTGCGCGTCCCTTCAAACCGTGCGCGTCCCTTCAATGTGTCCCGTGCGCGTCCCTTCAAGTCCCGTGAAGGTCCCTTCAAACCGTGCAAGGCGTCCCTTCAAACCGTGTGTCCCTTCAAACCGTGCGTGTCCCTTCAAACCGTGCGCGTCCCTTCAAACCGTGCGCGTCCCTTCAAACCCGTCCCTTCAAACCGGGTCCCTTCAAACCTGCGCGTCCCTTCAAACCGTCCATCTGATAGACAGAAAAGGCGTAAATGTGTCCCTTCAAACCGGCGCGTCCCTTCAAACCGTGCGCGTCCCTTCAAACCGTGAAGAGTCCTCCCTTCTAAACCTGTGTCCCGGTCCCTTCAAACCGTGCGGGTCCCTTCAAACCGTGCGGGTCCCTTCAAACCGTGCGGGTCCCTGTAGTCCCTTCCTAAACCGTGCGGGTCCCTGTCCCTTCAAACCGTGCGGGTCCCTTCAAACCATGCGGGTCCCTTCAAACCATGCGGGTCCCTGTCAAACCATGCGGGTCCCTTCAAACCATGCGGGTCCCTTCAAACCATGCGGGTCCCTTCAAACCATGCGGGTCCCTTCAAACCATGCGGGTCCCTTCCCGGGTCAAACCATGCGGGTCCCTTCAAACCATGCGGGTCCCTTCAAACCATGCGGGTCCCTTCAAACCATGCGGGTCCCTTCAAACCTGTGTCCCTGCAAGCCGTGAGCGTCCTCAAGCCCTGAGCGTCTCTGCAGCCCTGAGTCCCGTCTCTGCAGCCCTGAGCGTCTCTGCAAACCTGAAGAGTCCCCTTCAAATCTGCAGCCCTAAACCTGCGTCTCTGCAGCCCTGAGCGTCCTAAATGTTCTGAGTCCTCCCTCCTAAACCTGTGTCCATCTGATCTCTGCAGCCCTCCCCTCCTAAATGTGTCCATCTGATAGACAGAACAATAAGGAAGAGTCCCCCGTCTCTGCAGTCCCTAAATGTGTCTCTGATAGACTGCTGCTACATGTATGTATAATTAATATGGTGAGAGTCTGACTGGGCTATAAAGGCTGTATGAGAAAGCCAGAGGGACTGTAGCCATTAGACCTGCCTGCACCCCAATGCGTCAATACCGTCCTCCTGGCCAGTCTGTGTGTGTGAAGAGACCTTGAAGGGCAAAGCAGAGCACAGACCAGACAGAACAACAAGGAAGAGTCCTCCCCCTCCTAAATGTGTCCATCTGATAGACAGAACAATAAGGAAGAGTCCTCCCCCTCCTAAATGTGTCCATCTGATAGACAGAACAACAAGGAAGAGTCCTCCCCCTCCTAAATGTGTCCATCTGATAGACAGAACAATAAGGAAGAGTCCTCCCCCTCCTAAATGTGTCCATCTGATAGACAGAACAATAAGGAAGAGTCCTCTAAATGTGTCCCCCCCTCCTAAATGTGTCCTCCTAATCTGATAGACAGAACAATAAGGAAGAGTCCTCCCCTCCTAAATGTGTCCATCTGACATAAGAAGAGTCCTCCCTCCTAAATGTGTCCATCTGATAGACATGCGGAATAAGGAAGGAAGAGTCCTCCCCCTCCTAAATGTGTCCATCTGATAGACAGAACAATAAGGAAGAGTCCTCCCCCTCCTAAATGTGTCCATCTGATAGACAGAACAATAAGGAAGAGTCCTCCCCTCCTAAATGTGTCAGCCCTAAATGTGTCCATCTGATAGACAGAACAATAAGGAAGAGTCCTCCCCTCCTAAATGTGTCCATCTGATAGACAGAACAATAAGGAAGAGTCCTCCCCCTCCTAAATGTGTCCATCTGATGACAGACAGAACAATAAGAGCTCCTGCTCTGAGTAGACAGAACAATAAGGAAGAGTCCTCCCCCTCCTAAATGTGTCCATCTGATAGACAGGAACTAAATGTGTCCATCTGATAGACAGAAGAGTCCTCCATGTGTCCCTGATCCTAAATGTGTCCATCTGATAGACAGAACAATAAGGAAGAGTCCTCCCCCTCCTAAATGTGTCCATCTGATAGACAGAACAACAAGGAAGAGTCCTCCCCCCCTCCTAAATGTGTCCATCTGATAGACAGAACAATAAGGAAGAGTCCTCCCCCTCCTAAATGTGTCCATCTGATAGACAGAACAACAAGGAAGAGTCCTCCCCCTCCTAAATGTGTCCATCTGATAGACAGAACAACAAGGAAGAGTCCTCCCCCTCCTAAATGTGTCCATCTGATAGACAGAACAACAAGGAAGAGTCCTCCCCCTCCTAAATCTGTCCATCTGTCCATCACCAACAGTAAACACAAGAATAGCTAGCGCACCTCTCCACCTCCTCCAACTAAATGTGTTATCCGTGTGGGGATGTATCCCATAATATCACATCACAATGTGCAGAATGTTTCCTGATAGGTGAAGATGTAGGCCTATGACGTCACAGATATATTAGTGTCTGTGTATGACACAATCTGACCCTTATAGGAACGTATAGGTAGACTTGCAAAACGATGGTAGCTTTTCCAAAACTCCCAGGTTCTCCAGAAATCCCTGTAAAAAGATTCCCAGAATCAGAAGGGTATATGCAGAAAATACAGAATCCTCCAACTAGGATTTCTGAAAACCCTGGGAATTTGGGGAAAGTGATGTGAACGTTGTAACCCTAGTTAGTAGATTGGGTATTGGATCAGGCAGTGTCTCAACTCTACTCTTCATTAAAGTTACCTATTAGGTGAAACTGACACGTCCCTTTAGGAAACTAAAAAAAGGAACAAATGACTTCAAACCGTGAACACAGTTTTTCCCTTCTGACATCATAGCGTGACAGAACAGCAGAATAAATCATACGGATGCTCCTCTCTTTAGTTTCATCAACATAAAAGGCGCTGGGGCGAAATGTGGAGCTTTTCAACAAATGTGGATTATAGTTTAAGGAAATCTCACCTTTACTGCATTGAAGAGGTGTTATGCAAAGGGACTTCCTGTCTCAATGAAGATGAATTGCATTTGAATGAGTCACCGTGGACGCACAGGGACATGCGATACAATCGTCCCCATAGAGACAGGGCTGGTCATTGGATCAGTGTGTGTCTGTCATTACTATAGGGATGCATTGTCTGCAGAGTGACAGCAATCTCAGTAATCTGCTGATTGATTGGCTCATTCTGTGTAGCAGGATCCTTAATCATTTCATTTCTCTAATTGGACAGGAGGGGAGCCATCCTGGGCTGCATTCCATTTCAAAAGATTTTCCTCCACCCTTCTGCCCTTGTTCACCCCCCGAGGTAGGTAGGTTTAAAGGTATAAACCCCATCAGGTCCGTCACATTCATGTCCGTTATTAAGTCAGTGCAGGAGTTTATGATGTAGTCTCTCATACTGTCCCACTGGGATGTATTACTAAGATACAGTATTTAACCAGGAAGCCCCATTGAGATAAATCAGGTCTTTCTGAAGGGAAACCTGGAAATGTCAGAGTGTAATGTAGAGATGACAATTTAAGGCACCATCAATACACAAAGGTGCCCAATGGCATTGATGATCAATAAAGAACAAGATAATCAACATATGGAGATGTTTCTTTTGAGAGCTACAGTTCCAGCACCATGGAAAGATTTCCATGTCTCAAAAGTATTTTAGAGGACACCTTGATTTTCTATCAAGATACCAAACACTCCCATCAGGCCTTCAATGACTTGTTTAAAAATGCTGTAGCCTACTAGTCTACGTCCAATAACCTAGTTAGTTCATATGTGACGGGCTCAGCACCGACTCTAGAATAGATGAAAGACGGTTGTTTCAGTGTTGTTGATACCTTCAATTAAGCCTGGAGATTCAACAACTGCAACACTTCACACTGTAATACTGATGAAATAGTCAGTGATTTAATCAAGTCAAATCAATGATCTACCCAACACTGGCTGAATTCTGACAAACATCTGTCACTCTATCTAAAAGCCTTGCACTTTAGATCCAAGTTAAATAGTGTATCTATACAGGTAGCAGGGTTGGGGGCGATTCCTTTTCAACTCAGTCAATTCAGGAAGTAAAGTGAAATACCAACATGTTACTAAAGTGTCACCACTCTTGAAAATGACCCCGACCCTAATATAGGGATGTATATATCCCCCCCCAATGCCAAATATTAAATCAAACAATCAATCAACGGGTCCAAAGTGTATAGCCACAAAGTGTATAGTCACAACGTGTATAGTCACAACGTGTATAGTCACAACGTGTATAGTCACAGTGTATAGTCACACGTGTATAGTCACAATGTGTATAGTCACAACGTGTATAGTCACAACGTGTATAGTCACAGTGTATAGTCACACAGTGTATAGTCACAACGTGTACAGTCACAACGTGTACAGTCACAACGTGTCACAACAGTCACAACGTGTATAGTCACAACGTGTATAGTCACACGTGTATAGTGTATAGTCACAACGTGTATAGTCACAAGTGTATAGTCACAGTGTATAGTCACAGTGTATAGTCACAGTGTATAGTCACAGTGTATAGTCACAGTGTATAGTCACAACGTGTATAGTCACAACGTGTATAGTCACAACGTGTATAGTCACAACGTGTATAGTCACAACGTGTATAGTCACGTGTATAGTGTATAGTCACAACGTGTATAGTCACAAGTGTACAGTCACAACGTGTATAGTCACAACGTGTACAGCCGTGTACAGTCAACGTGTACAGTCACACAACGTGTATAGTCAACGTGTATAGTCATGTGTAACGTGTATAGTCACAACGTGTATAGTCACAACGTGTATAGTCACAACGTGTATAGTCACAACGTGTATAGTCACACGTGTATAGTCACAACGTGTATAGTCACAACGTGTATAGTCACAACGTGTATAGTCACAGTGTATAGTCACGTGTATAGTCACAAGTGTGTATAGTCACACGTGTAGTCACAACGTGTATAGTCACAACGTGTATAGTCAGTGTACAGTGTATAGTCACAACGTGTATAGTCACAACGTGTATAGTCACAACGTGTATAGCCACAACGTGTATAGTCACAACGTGTATAGTCACAACGTGTATAGTCACAACGTGTATAGTCACAACGTGTATAGTCACAACGTGTATAGTCACAACGTGTATAGTCACAACGTGTATAGTCACAACGTGTATAGTCGCAACGTGTATAGTCGCAACGTGTACAGCCGCAACGTGTATAGTCACAATGTGTATAGTCACAACGTGTATAGTCACAACGTGTATAGTCGCAATGTGTATAGTCACAACGTGTATAGTCACACAGTGTATAGTCACAACAGTGTATAGTCACACGTGTATAGTCACAACGTGTATAGTCACAAGTGTATAGTCACAACGTGTATAGTCACAACGTGTATAGTCACACAGTGTATAGTCACACAGTGTATAGTCACATGTGTATAGTCACACACGTGTATAGTCACAACGTGTATAGTCACAACGTGTACAGTCACAACGTGTATAGTCACAACGTGTATAGTCACAACGTAGTCACAACGTGTATAGTCACAACGTGTATAGTATAGTCACAACGTGTATAGTACAGTCACAACGTGTACAGTCACAACGTGTATAGTCACAACGTGTACAGTCACAACGTGTACAGCCACAACGTGTACAGTCACAATGTGTACAGCCACAACGTGTATAGTCACACAGTGTATAGTCACACAGTGTATAGTCACACAGTGTATAGTCACACAGTGTATAGTCACACAGTGTATAGTCACAACGTGTACAGTCACAACGTGTACAGTCACAACGTGTATAGTCACAACGTGTATAGTCACAACGTGTACAGCCACAACGTGTACAGTCACAACGTGTATAGTCACAACGTCACAACGTGTACAGTCACAACGTGTATAGTCACAACGTGTATAGTCACAACGTGTATAGTCACAACGTGTACAGTCACAACGTGTATAGTCACAACGTGTATAGTCACAACGTGTATAACGTGTATAGCCACAACGTGTACAGCCACGTGTAACGTGTATAGTCACACGTGTAGTAGTGTAGTCACACGTGTATAGTCACAGTGTATAGTCACAACGTGTATAGCCACAACGTGTATAGTCACAGTGTATAGCCACAACGTGTATAGTCACAGTGTATAGCCACAACGTGTATAGTCACAGTGTATAGTCACAACGTGTATAGTCACAGTGTATAGTCACAGTGTATAGCCACAACGTGTATAGTCAGTGTATAGCCACAGTGTATAGTCACAGTGTATAGCCACACAGTGTATAGTCACAGTGTAGTGTATAGTCACAGTGTATAGTAGTGTCACAGTGTATAGTCACAGTGTATAGTCACAGTGTATAGTCACAGTGTATAGTCACACGTGTATAGTCACAGTGTATAGTCACAGTGTATAGTCACAGTGTATAGTCACAACGTGTATAGTCACAGTGTAACGTGTATAGTCACAAGTGTATAGTCATAGTCAGTGTATAGCCACAACGTGTATAGTCACAGTGTATAGCCACAACGTGTATAGTCACAGTGTATAGCACAGTGTATAGTCACGTGTATAGTCACAGTGTATAGTCACAGTGTATAGTCACAGTGTATAGTCACAACGTGTATAGTCACACGTGTATAGTATAGTGTATCACAACGTGTATAGTCACAGTGTCACAGTGTATAGTCACAGTGTATAGTCACAACGTGTATAGTCACAGTGTATAGTCACAGTGTATAGTCACAGTGTATAGTCAGTGTATAGTCACAGTGTGTATAGTCACAGTGTATAGTCACAGTGTATAGTCACAGTGTATAGTCACAGTGTATAGTCACAGTGTATAGTCACAAGTGTATAGTCACAGTGTATAGTCACAGTGTATAGTCACAGTGTATAGTGTATAGTCACAGTGTATAGTCACAGTGTATAGTCACAGTGTATAGTCACAGTGTATACGTGTATAGTCACAGTGTATAGCCACAACGTGTATAGTCACAGTGTATAGCCACAACGTGTATAGTCAGTGTATAGCCACAGTGTATAGTCACAGTGTATAGTCACAGTGTATAGTCACAGTGTATAGTCACAACGTGTATAGTCACAGTGTATAGTCACAGTGTATAGCCACAACGTGTATAGTCACAACGTGTATAGTCACAACGTGTATAGTCACAGTGTATAGCCACAACGTGTATAGTCACAGTGTATAGTCACAGTGTATAGTCACAGTGTATAGTCACAGTGTATAGTCACAGTGTATAACGTGTATAGTCACAGTGTATAGTCACAGTGTATAGTCACAGTGTATAGTCACAGTGTATAGTCACAGTGTATAGTCACAGTGTATAGTCACAACGTGTATAGTCACAGTGTATAGTCACAACGTGTATAGTCAGTCACACGTGTATAGTCACACGTGTATAGTCACAGTGTATAGCCACAACGTGTATAGTCACAGTGTATAGTCACAACGTGTATAGTCACAGTGTATAGTCACAGTGTATAGTCACAGTGTATAGTCACAGTGTATAGTCACAGTGTATAGTCACAGTGTATAGTCACAGTGTATCACAGTGTATAGTCACAGTGTATAGTCACAGTGTATAGTCACAGTGTATAGTCACAGTGTATAGTCACAACGTGTATAGTCACAGTGTATAGTCACAACGTGTATAGTCACAGTGTATAGTCACAACGTGTATAGTCACAGTGTATAGCCACAACGTGTATAGTCACAGTGTATAGTCACGTGTATAGTCACAGTGTATAGTCACAGTGTATAGTCACAGTGTATAGCCACAGTGTATAGTCACAGTGTATAGCCACAACGTGTATAGCCACAACGTGTATAGTCACAGTGTATAGTCACAACGTGTATAGTCACAGTGTATAGCCACAACGTGTATAGTCACAGTGTATAGCCACAACGTGTATAGTCACAGTGTATAGCCACAACGTGTATAGTCACAGTGTATAGTCACAAGTGTATAGTCACAGTGTATAGTCACAGTGTATAGTCACAACGTGTATAGTCACAGTGTATAGTCACAACGTGTATAGTCACAGTGTATAGCCACAACGTGTATAGTCACAGTGTATAGTCACAGTGTATAGTCACAGTGTATAGTCACAGTGTATAGTCACAACGTGTATAGTCACAGTGTATAGCCACAACGTGTATAGTCACAGTGTATAGTCACAACGTGTATAGTCACAGTGTATAGTCACAACGTGTATAGTCACAGTGTATAGTCACAACGTGTATAGTCACAGTGTATAGCCACAACGTGTATAGTCACAGTGTATAGTCACGTGTATAGTCACAGTGTATAGCCACAACGTGTATAGTCACAGTGTATAGTCACAACGTGTATAGTCACAGTGTATAGTCACAACGTGTATAGTCACAGTGTATAGCCACAACGTGTATAGTCACAGTGTATAGTCACAACGTGTATAGTCACAGTGTATAGTCACAACGTGTATAGTCACACAACGTGTATAGTCACAGTGTATAGCCACAACGTGTATAGTCACAGTGTATAGCCACAACGTGTATAGTCACAGTGTATAGTCACAGTGTATAGTCACAGTGTATAGTCACAGTGTATAGCCAACGTGTATAGTCACAGTGTATAGCCACAACGTATAGTCACAACGTGTATATAGTCACAGTGTATAGCCACAACGTGTATAGTCACAGTGTATAGCCACAACGTGTATAGTCACAGTGTATAGCCACAACGTGTATAGTCACAGTGTATAGTCAACGTGTATAGTCACAGTGTATAGTCACAACGTGTATAGTCACAGTGTATAGTCACAACGTGTATAGTCACAAGTGTATAGTCACAGTGTATAGTCACAGTGTATAGTCACAGTGTATAGTCACAGTGTATAGTCACAGTGTATAGTCACAACGTGTATAGTCACAGTGTATAGCCACAACGTGTATAGTCACAGTGTATAGTCACAGTGTATAGTCACAACGTGTATAGTCACAGTGTATAGCCACAACGTGTATAGTCACAGTGTATAGCCACAACGTGTATAGCCACAACGTGTATAGTCACAGTGTATAGCCACAACGTGTATAGTCACAGTGTATAGTCACAAAGTGTATAGCCACAAGCATAAAAAGAGATTTCCCGAAACCCAGTCAGTCAGTGAAAATTAAATCTTCAGGGTCCCCATCTCTCTCTGAATTAAAAACATGCCTCTACTAGCCTACAGTACACACAGCTGCACTGGTAAACAATCAGATCCTACAGGCTAACACTAGCATCAATCACAGCTAAAGTACATTAAACCCACAGATTTACCACTAATCTGATGTAGCATTAGCCACACGTACAACAACATGTCCTGTACGTATGTTCCAGACTGTAAACAAGACTATATTCACCCAGCTAGCTACATCGGCTACACAGTGACTGCAGTGAGCAGTGTTACTCTGGGCTAGGGCCTGTAGCATACCTGTTCATACTATGAGACTGGACCCTTCTCTAGTCTCCCATCTCCCCATGGCATTCAGATCGCTTGTTCCTTTTCTCACACAGCCTTTCCCTCTTCCCTCCTTCCTCTGCAGTGTTTTATGTATCCAAGGAGCCTCTCTCTAGCCTGTCTGCATGGCCGATGGCTCTCTCTGCATCCCTCCCTCTACCTCCCTGACTGTGGCCGGCTAGCAGGCTGGCTGCACTCAGAGCTAGTGTCAGAGAGAGAGAGGGGGGGTGATGCTTCTTTGTTTGGCAGCCCCAGCCACCAGTCTCCCTCCCTCCTGACTCCTTTCAGAGTGTCCTAAAGGAAAGGTAATGATGATATGTCTCTGCCTCTCAGTCTTTATCCCCTATCGATCTCTACCCCACCACCCATCCCTGCAGAGTGTAACCCAACCCACCTCCTCTCTTCTCTGCCTGCTTCCCCCGGGATAGAGGACTGGGGAGGACTTCACTTAGCACACAGCCTAGCCTCACAGAGAGGAAAAGAGAGATGGAGAGAGACAGAAAGGGGAGTGGGAGAGAGACAGAGAGAGAGGGAGAGAGAGAAAGGGGTGGAAGAGAGAGAGACAGGGGAGAGGGAGAGAGAAAGGGGTGGAAGAGGGAGAGAGAAGGGGAGTGGGAGAGAGCGGGAGAGAGAGAGGAGAGAAAGGGGTGGAAGAGAGACAGAGAGCGAGAAAGAGAGAGAGAGAGAGAGAGAGAGAGAGAGAGAGAGAAAGAGGAGTGGAAGACAGAGAGAGAGAGAGAGAGAGAGAGAGAGAGAGAGAAAGAGGAGTGGAAGACAGAGAGAGAGAGAGAGAAAGAGGAGTGGAAGACAGAGAGAGAGAGAAAGAGAGAGAGAGAGAGAGAGAGAGAGAGAAAGAGGAGTGGAAGACAGAGAGAGAGACAGAGAGAGACAGAGAGAGAGACAGAGAAAGAGGAGTGGAAGACAGAGAGAGAGAGAGAGAGAGAAGAAGAGAGAGAGAGAGAGAGAGAGAGAGAGAGAGAAAGAGGAGAAGACAGAGAGAGAGAGAGAGAGAGAGAGAGAGAGAGAGAAAGAGGAGTGGAAGAGAGAGAGAGAGAGAGAGAGAGAAAGAGAGAAGAGAGAGAGAGAGAGAGAAGAGAGAGAAGAAAGAGAGAGACAGAGAGAGACAGAGAGAGAGACAGAGAGAGAGAGAGAGAGAGAGAGAGAGAGAAAGAGGAGTGGAAGACAGAGAGAGAGAGAGACAGAGAGAGAGAGAGAGAGAGAGAGAGAGAGAGAAGAGGAGTGGAAGACAGAGAGAGAGACAGAGAGAGAGACAGAGAGAGAGAGAGAGAAAGAGGAGTGGAAGACAGAGAGAGAGAGAAAGAGAGAGAGAAAGAGGAGTGGAAGACAGAGAGAGAGAGAGAGAGGTAGAGGTGGAGACAGAGCTGCATTTCCTATTACACTGTGACAAATACTCAGACCTAAGAGAATATTTATTTCCCCAAATTATAATTCAATACAAAGAATTTGAAACTATAAAAGATGAAGAAAAAATCTAATATTTATTGGGTGAAAAGCCAAAATGTGCAGTTTTGGCAGCCAAATATGTGTCCTCCTGCCACAACCTGAAGGACAACCAGTGAAAAGTGCAAAGTAATGTCGATAATATTTCCCATCTTGTTTTGTTTTGTCTTTCATAGACAAAACTGTCATGTGTCTTCTCAGTCATGTTAACACTGGTCTACTACCACTGCTTTAATGTATTGTTGTTCTCATTAATATTGTTGTAGTTGTTGTTAATGGTAATCCCATGTCCACTACCACTATTACTGTTGGTCCCACCATTTATTTATATGTAAATATATAGATATTTTATATATAAAAAATATATTTTTATTTTTCGATATGTATACTTTGACAATGTAAGTAATAATGAACTTGCCATGTCAATAAATTCAGTTGAATTGAAAGGGGAGAGAGAGAGAAATGGGAGTGGAAAAGAGAGTGAGAGAGAGGAGTGGAAGAGAGACAGAGAGAGAGAGGGAGAGGGAAAGGGGAGTGGGAGAGAGAGAGAGAGAGGAGTGGAAGAGAGACAGAGAGAGAGAGGGAGAGGGAAAGGGGAGTGGGAGAGAGAGACAGAGAAAGAGGGAGAGGGAAAGGGGAGTGGAAAAAGAGAGAGAGAGAGAGAAAGAGGAGTGGGAGACAGAGAAAAGAGGGAGAGGGAAAGGGGAGTGGAAGAGAGACAGAGAGAGAGAGGGAGAGGGAAAGGGGAGTGGGAGAGAGAGAGAGAGAGGAGTGGAAGAGAGACAGAGAGAGAGAGGGAGAGGGAAAGGGGAGTGGGGAGAGAGAGAGAGAGGAGTGGAAGAGAGACAGAGAGAGAGAGAGGGAGAGGGAAAGGGGAGTGGGAGAGAGAGACAGAGAGAAAGAGGGAGAGGGAAAGGGGAGTGGAAAAAGAGAGAGAGAAAGAGGAGTGGAGAGACAGAGAGAAGAGGGAGAGGGAAAGGGGAGTGGAAAAGAGAGACAGAGAGAAAGAGGGAGAGGGAAAGGGGAGTGGGAGAGAGAGAGAGAGAGAGAGGAGTGGGAGACAGAGAAAGAAACGGGGAGTGGGGAAAGAGGGGAGTGGAAGAGAGAGAGAGAGAGGGAGGAGTGGAAGAGTGGGAGACAGAGAGAGAGGGAAGAGGGAGTGGAAAAGAGAGAGAGAAGAGGAGTGGGAGACAGAGAGAAAGAGGGAGAGGGAAAGAGGAGTGGAAAAGAGAGAGAGAGAGAGGAGTGGGAGACAGAGAGAAAGAGAGAGAGGGAAAGGGGGGTGGAAAAGAGAGAGAGAGAGAGAGAGGAGTGGGAGACAGAGAGAAAGAGGGAGAGGGAAAGGGGAGTGGAAAAGAGAGAGAGAGGAGTGGAAGAGAGACAGAGAGAAAGAGGGTGAGGGAAAGGGGAGTGGAAAAAGAGAGAGAGAGAGGAGTGGAAGAGAGACAGAGAGAAAGAGAGAGAGAGAGAGAGGAGTGGAAGAGAGACAGAGAGAAAGAGGGAGAGGGAAAGGGGAGTGGAAAAGAGAGACAGAGAGAGCGAGAGGAGTGGAAGAGAGAGAGAAAAAGAGGGAGAGGGAAAGGGGAGTGGAAAAGAGAGACAGAGAGAGAGAGAGGAGTGGAAGAGAGACAGAGAGAGAGAGAGAGAGAGAGAGAGAGAGAGAGAGGAAGAGAGAGAGAGGGTGAGAGAGAAAGGGGAGTGGAAGACAGAGAGAGAGGGAGAGCGAGAGAGAAAGGGGAGAGAAAGAGAGAGAGGAGTAGAAGAGGCAGAGATAGGGAGAGAGAAAAGGGAGTGGGAGACAGAGAGAGAGAGAGAGAGAGGGAGAGAGAGAAAGGGGAGAGAGAGAGAGAGGAAGAGTAAAAGTTTCTGTCTCTCTCACACACGCCATTTTTCATACTCTCACAACCTATATGTGGTCTATCACACCTGCCACTGGTACTGAGTAAGACACAGTTGCCCTTCTAGACACTGATTTTGCTGTTCCACACATCACCGACAAACAAGCAATTTTATGAACCATCTAAATGTCAAAGTTTCAAATTCCACAATCAATATGATTTAAAAACATGTTATGAGACGAGAAAATGTCCTTCTGAATGAAAACATGGAGGTGTCAATTCTTCCACAGAGCCTTTCTAAAGCATCTACAGTATATTTACGTAGTGTCCGTCCAAAATGGCACCCTATTCCCTACGGATAGTGCCCTACTTTTGACCAGGGCCCATAACTATAAAAGGTCATTTCAGACGGTGCTGCAGTGACTTCAGTAGTAACATAGGATACAGTAGTGCTGCTGCCACCACTTGACTGAACCCAGTGGTGTTGTTGTTTCAGTTCTGTCTTCTATATTTAAGCAGCCGACACTCAGACACAGATGAGCCTCACCAATTCTCAATCCGCTGGTTCACAGTCAAAATGTCTCCGACTGCCACGGAACAGTAGCCTGATCCCAGATCTGTTTGTGCCGTCTTGACAACTCCTATGGCGATTGTTATGCCAATGGCACAAACAGATCTGGGAGCAGTCTAACAGAACACAGTATCTAAAGGGGATCAAATCAAATTGTATTTGTCCCATGCGCCGAATACAACCTTAGAGTGAACTGCTTATTTACAAGCCCTTAACCAACAATTAAATACCTAAAAAACATTTTTTTTAAACAGTATGATAATGTTGGCTGATACTAGCTCCCAGTCCAACCAAGGTGCCGAGACAAACTACCTGAACTCTTGTCTCACACACAGCTATGTCTTACTAAACTTGTGAGGACTTTTTGGGGACCAACAATTGATTCCCATTCAAAATCACATTTTCTCTAACCCTAAACATAACCCCTGAATAGCCTTTTTACAAGTGAGGACCAGCGAAATGTCCTCACTTCTCTGACTTTTATTTGGTTTACTAGTATAGTCAAATGTGTATGTGCACACACACACACACACACACACACACACACACACACACACACACACACACACACACACACACACACACACACACACACACACACACACACACACACACACACACACACACACACACACACACACACACACACTCACACACACACACACACACACACACACACACACACTATCTCTATGTTTCACCAGTAGCCTGAGAGCCACACTGGTCATGTATTGAACAATGTTACATTGTCAGCAGAACTGCAACAAGACACAGTGACACAGGACTTTGGCAGAGTGTTGAACTGGAAACACAGACACACAAAGAATGTTCCAGTACTAACCACAACCAAGGAAAACACATTAACCAGCCTATGGCTCATCTTTCCTTGATTCCTTTTACTCATATCCTTCTCTAAAGGTCTGATGGGACCTTGGACATTCTCCTCCAATGTAAGGAATAAGGAAACGACTGAGATAAGTACAATACAGTAAAAGTGAATTCTCTCACCATCTTGTTCAAGATCGTGTTTCTCTTGTTCCTCCATGTTGTTGCTCTGTGTGTCTCCAGTGGCCTTGGAGAGGCCGACTGACCAGTAGGACATGCCTCCTCCTCCACAGCAGGGCAGGACTGAACTAGCACCAGCACAGGGTGGTGGTGGTCAGTGGGACTGGTCCCAGTCTGAGTCACTGGTGTGGTGGAAGACACTGGTCAGAGATGGGCTGTGGTAGGAGGGAGGACAGAGGGAGAGGCCATTAGTCAGAGCCCTGCAAAACACAGCCAGTCAGGCAGGCAGCCAGACATAGGTTTGATCTAGAGAAAGTGAAAGCAGTCACACACTCACATTGCATAACAAGTTAATGGATACACAAATTGCCACCCAACATTTACAACTATAGTTGTCGAGATGCCTTAATTAGAATAATGTACTTGTGTCTAGTACGAGAAGCTTTATACTACAACTTTTATGACTTGTCGTGTTATTGTTTCAGACCCATATACAATAAACAGCTATGTGAAGTGATCGTGCTACTTTGAATGGGTTGTTTGTTGACATCCTTGTACGTCACAAAGTTCTTAGAACAGATTCCTGTTGGAACGTTCCACAAATTATACCCACCCCGTTCCACAAATTATACCCACCCCGTTCCACAAATTATACCCACCCCGTTCCACAAATTATACCCACCCCGTTCCACAAATTATACCCACCCCGTTCCACAAATTATACCCACCCAGTACCACAAATTATACCCACCCAGTACCACAAATTATACCCACCCCGTTCCACAAATTATACCCACCCCGTACCACAAATTATACCCACCCAGTACCACAAATTATACCCACCCAGTACCACAAATTATACCCACCCAGTACCACAAATTATACCCACCCAGTACCACAAATTATACCCACCCAGTACCACAAATTATACCCACCCAGTACCACAAATTATACCCACCCAGACACAGTTGCCTAATTTAGTGAATTTGTATTTTAAAATGATCTCTGTGAAAAACACACACTAGTCTACAGCCAGAACTATAAAAACAGAGACGTTACTATTTCTGGCGGCCTTGAACACACACGACACTTCAGTTAATTCACTTTGGTTTACACATGCCGCATCTTTAAAACCACACACGGTGTGCATGCTCTTGATTCTTTAACAAGTTTACTTTATTAGGCTTATAAACTCTGAAACGTGCAAAACGTGCGTCCAGTGACAGCAAGTAGACACATTTGTTTGCGAAACGTGCGCACTTGTTGCTCGTTAATGAGTGTGGTTGATAAGGAATATTTACTCACCGCATTGTCCGCAGTGTTCAAGCACTGTCGAATGGTACTGATTTTGCGCTTCTAAAGCATTGAACAGGCTAAACTTCGGTACATCCACAAGTGAAAGTTTAACCGAAGACAAAATAGCCGAAGGAACACTCACAAGCACGGATTGCAAAGGAAAAACGTCAACTTCCTGATTTCATCAAACCAAACACTTCCAGCCTGTGATGCTGCCTACCACGCTGTCTGTCTCATAACCCGGAAATGGGAATAGCCTACTGTACAATGACTGTATGCTACTGTACTAGTTGCATTAGTTCTTCTAAAACTATGGTTGAAGCTCATTTACTGCATTTATACTTAATTTTTCAACTCTAAAATGCTATTTTGGAGAACAGCTAAAACTAATACAAATTACCCCAGGCATTAATTATCATTGCAATATTTGTTGTAAAGGAATGTGGAACTGCGTGTAGGCTACAATGTCAACCACTACACAACCTTATCATGAATTGACTAATTTACTTGTGGAATTGCGCAAACTGTGAACATGAAATAGATGCATAATACACGCTATCAAGTCAAAACCATCCCAACTTCAAATGCGGACATCAAGGTGAAAATAACCAGTGTATAAAACAGCTGACCACTAATACCAACTACGACAGATAAATCCTACACAGGCATTGAAATCAAATGTATAATAGCCTACATCAGGCCTACAATCGACAAGGACGCATGAAGGCAAACAAACTCGACCAAAGAATGAGGAAAATCACAAAATACAAAAGGAAAATGTACACATTACTTTTTAAAGTGAGTTAAGTCCGTGCCCGTGATTCAGAACCGCTGAATGGACGGCGTCTCCGTACAGGTAGGTTTAGTGGAGCTCCGTGGCATGGTGCTGAATGGATAGCGCCTCTGTCTATTAGCCAACTATACATACCGAACAAAAATATAAATGCAACATGAAACAATTTACAAGATTTTACCGAGTTACAGTTCATATAAAGAAATCAGTCAATTGAAATGCATTCACTTGGCCCTCAATTATGGATTTCACATGACTGGGAATACAGATATGCATCTGTTGGTCACAGATATCTTTAAAAATATAAGGGAGTGGATCAGAAAACCAATCAGTATCTGATGTGACCACTGTTTGCCTAATGCAGCGCAACACATCTCCTTTGCATAGAGTTGAATATGCTGTTGATTGTGGCCTATGGAATGTTGTCCTACTCCTCTACAATGGCTGAGCAAAGTTGCTGGATATTGGCTGGAACTGGAACATGCTGTCATACACTTTGATACAGAGCATCCCAAACATGCTAAATGGGTGACATGTCTGGTGAGTATGCAGGCCATGGAAGAATTGGGACATTTTCGGGTTCCAGGAATTGTGTACAGATCCTTGCGACATGGGGCTGTGCATTATCATGATGAAACATGAGGTGATGGCGGCGGATGAATGGCACGCCAATGGGCCTCAGAATCTTGTCACGGAATCTCTGTCCAGTCAAGTTGCCATCGATAAAATGTCATTGTGTTCGTTGTCCCGTATCTTATTCCTGGCCATACCATAACCCCACCGCCACCATGGGGCACTCTGTTCACAATGTTGACATCAGCAAACTGCTCGCCCACACAAAGGCATACACATGGTCTGTGGTTGTGAGGCCAGTTGGATGTATTGCAAAAATCTCTAAAACGATGTTGAAGGCGGCTTATGGTAGAGAAATTAACATTTAATTATCTGGCAACAGCTCTGGTGGACAATGTTGCAGTCAGCATGCAAATTGCACACTCCCTCCAAACTTGAGACATTTGTGGCATTGTGTTGTGTGACAAAACTGCACATTTTAGAGTGGCCTTTTATTGTCCCCAGCACAAGGTGCAGCTGTGTAATGATCATGCGGTTGAATCATATTCTTGATATGCCAGTCCTGTCAGGTGGAGGGCTTATCTTGGCAAAGGGGAAATGCTCACTAACATGGATGTAAACAAATTGTGCACCAAATTTGAGAGAAATAAGCTTTTTGTGCATATGGAACATTTCTGGGATCTTTTATTTCAGCTCATGAAACACTGAACCAACACATTACATGTTTCTGTTCAGTGTAATTAGTTGTTGGCAGTTAGACTTTTTTGGGGCACAGTTAGGTAGCCTGCAATGCATCAACGCAGATCTTTAGAAATGGTAGGATCAATTGTAAATTGGCGCTCCACGTGAAACAGTTTGCCAATCTCCTGCTATAGGCTATATGAAGCCACCCTTGTGGACCGGTGCACACAGTGTACTATGACAGTGTCAGTGTCTCCTGTGCTTCCCGCTCATTTTAGCATTTGCCTGTCTGCATTATTCACCAGGGAAGGAAACATTCTGAGAATATTGAAACATTGTATCAACAAGGTGGCTCTGAGAATATTGAAACATTGTATCAACAACGTGGCTCTGAGAATATTGAAGCATTGTATCAACAAGGTGGCTCTGAGAATATTGAAGCATTGTATCAACAAGGTGGCTCGGAGAATATTGAAGCATTGTATCAACAAGGTGGCTCGGAGAATATTGAAACATTGTATCAACAAGGTGGCTCTGAGAATATTGAAACATTGTATCAACAAGGTGGCTCTGAGAATATTGAAGCATTGTATCAACAAGGTGGCTCTGAGAATATTGAAGCATTGTATCAACAAGGTGGCTCTGAGAATATTGAAACATTGTATCAACAAGGTGGCTCTGAGAATATTGAAGCATTGTATCAACAAGGTGGCTCTGAGAATATTGAAACATTGTATCAACAAGGTGGCTCTGAGAATATTGAAGCATTGTATCAACAAGGTGGCTCTGAGAATATTGAAACATTGTATCAACAAGGTGTCTCTGAGAATATTGAAACATTGTATCAACAACGTGGCTCTGAGAATATTGAAGCATTGTATCAACAAGGTGGCTCGGAGAATATTGAAACATTTTGTTTAAACAAGACGGCACCGAGAATATTGATTGCCTACAAAAGGGGTGGCTCGCACATTTCCCCCAGGCCAGCTTGTCTCTCTCTGCCAGCTTGTCTCTCTCTGTCAGCCTGTCTCTCTCTGTCTGATATTATTGCAGTAGTGGCACTGTCTGTGTAATTAGTAAAGAAACAGCCCTACATCTACACTATAGCTAAATAACTTACCAATATTTAATGACGTTTTGACAGAAAGATTAATCTGTTGGAATATTTCATTTTAATTGAGGAAGATGGACAAGCAAGACTGATAGAGAGAGAAAGGTGTAAATGTATTCTACCAGATACAGGTATGCTACAGATGGGGATTAGAGATGCAGGCAGGGCATTATGATCAAATAGGTCTATAGCAAGAAAGGCAACCATTGTTATTGTATTTGAAGCCAAAAAACATGTGTATTTTGGGGAAATGCTCTGTGTTTATTTTCATACCAATACATGAAATCAAAATTGCTCTAGCCTACTGGGTAAACGAATGAACATATCAATTAGACCTACAGCTATCACAGCCTACATTGTTCGAGCAATAAAATAACTTTTGGTTTCAAATGGTCATCAAAAAGTCTATCGGATTACAGCAAAGTTTACAAGGCCAAGTTCAAAGTGCTGACATCAAATGAATCAGCTCACTGCCTTAACGGCTGACTGGCAAAGCATGAATCAGCTCACTGCCTTAACGACTGATTGGCAAAGCATGAATCAGCTCACTGCCTTAACGGCTGACTGGCAAAGCATGAATCAGCTCACTGCCTTAACGGCTGACTGGCAAAGCATGAATCAGCTCACTGCCTTAACGGCTGACTGGCAAAGCATGAATCAGCTCACTGCCTTAACGGCTGACTGGCAAAGCATGAATCAGCTCACTGCCTTAACGGCTGACTGGCAAAGCAAACTGGCGCGGTCTCTGCTTTCTCAAAGTGATACAAAAGGACTAATTGGCAAAGCAAACTGGCGCGGTCTCTGCTTTCTGAAAGTGATACAAAAGGACTGACTGGCAAAGCAAACTGGCGCGGTCTCTGCTTTCTGAAAGTGATACAAAAGGACTGATTGGCAAAGCAAACTGGCGCGGTCTCTGCTTTCTGAAAGTGATACAAAAGGACTGATTGGCAAAGCAAACTGGCGCGGTCTCTGCTTTCTGAAAGTGATACAAAAGGACTGATTGGCAAAGCAAACTGGCGCGGTCTCTGCTTTCTGAAAGTGATACAAAAAAGGACTGACTGGCAAAGCAAACTGGCGCGGTCTCTGCTTTCTGAAAGTGATACAAAAGGACTGATTGGCAAAGCAAACTGGCGCGGTCTCTGCTTTCTGAAAGTGAAAGTGATACAAAAGGACTGAAAGTGATACAAAAGGACTGACTGGCAAAGCAAACTGGCGCGGTCTCTGCTTTCTGAAAGTGATACAAAAGGACTGATTGGCAAAGCAAACTGGCGCAGTCTCTGCTTTCTGAAAGTGATACAAAAGGACTGACTGGCAAAGCAAACTGGCGCGGTCTCTGCTTTCTGAAAGTGATACAAAAGGACTGATTGGCAAAGCAAACTGGCGCAGTCTCTGCTTTCTGAAAGTGATACAAAAGGACTGATTGGCAAAGCAAACTGGCGCAGTCTCTGCTTTCTGAAAGTGATACAAAAGGACTGACTGGCAAAGCAAACTGGCGCGGTCTCTGCTTTCTGAAAGTGATACAAAAGGACTGATTGGCAAAGCAAACTGGCGCAGTCTCTGCTTTCTGAAAGTGATACAAAAGGACTGATTGGCAAAGCAAACTGGCGCAGTCTCTGCTTTCTGAAAGTGATACAAAAGGACTGATTGGCAAAGCAAACTGGCGCGGTCTCTGCTTTCTGAAAGTGATACAAAAGGACTGATTGGCAAAGCAAACTGGCGCGGTCTCTGCTTTCTGAAAGTGATACAAAAGGACTGATTGGCAAAGCAAACTGGCGCGGTCTCTGCTTTCTGAAAGTGATACAAAAGGACTGATTGGCAAAGCAAACTGGCGCGGTCTCTGCTTTCTGAAAGTGATACAAAAGGACTGACTGGCAAAGCAAACTGGCGCAGTCTCTGCTTTCTGAAAGTGATACAAAAGGACTGATTGGCAAAGCAAACTGGCGCGGTCTCTGCTTTCTGAAAGTGATACAAAAGGACTGACTGGCAAAGCAAACTGGCGCAGTCTCTGCTTTCTGAAAGTGATACAAAAGGACTGACTGGCAAAGCAAACTGGCGCGGTCTCTGCTTTCTGAAAGTGATACAAAAGGACTGACTGGCAAAGCAAACTGGCGCAGTCTCTGCTTTCTGAAAGTGATACAAAAGGACTGACTGGCAAAGCAAACTGGCGCAGTCTCTGCTTTCTGAAAGTGATACAAAAGGACTGATTGGCAAAGCAAACTGGCGCAGTCTCTGCTTTCTGAAAGTGATACAAAAGGACTGACTGGCAAAGCAAACTGGCGCGGTCTCTGCTTTCTGAAAGTGATACAAAAAAGGACTGACTGGCAAAGCAAACTGGCGCGGTCTCTGCTTTCTGAAAGTGATACAAAAGGACTGATTGGCAAAGCAAACTGGCGCAGTCTCTGCTTTCTGAAAGTGATACAAAAGGACTGACTGGCAAAGCAAACTGGCGCGGTCTCTGCTTTCTGAAAGTGATACAAAAGGACTGATTGGCAAAGCAAACTGGCGCAGTCTCTGCTTTCTGAAAGTGATACAAAAGGACTGACTGGCAAAGCAAACTGGCGCGGTCTCTGCTTTCTGAAAGTGATACAAAAGGACTGACTGGCAAAGCAAACTGGCGCAGTCTCTGCTTTCTGAAAGTGATACAAAAAAGGACTGATTGGCAAAGCAAACTGGCGCGGTCTCTGCTTTCTGAAAGTGATACAAAAGGACTGACTGGCAAAGCAAACTGGCGCAGTCTCTGCTTTCTGAAAGTGATACAAAAGGACTGATTGGCAAAGCAAACTGGCGCAGTCTCTGCTTTCTGAAAGTGATACAAAAGGACTGACTGGCAAAGCAAACTGCCACTCTGGTCAATCCGATGTCTGCATTGGCCGTGCAGCATTTAAGGTGATGTGGCCTCTCCAAAAGTCAGGGCATTCATAATGCAGAGCAAATCACATCAAACTGTGTCACATGGGTCAAATACAACAAGTGGAGACTTAAGTCGTAAAAGTCGTAAAATGCTTACTTACAAGCCCTTAACCAACAGTGCAGTGGTCCTAAAGCCAGCCAATCGATACTAGTGTCATGCAAAACCTGTGTGTGTGTGTGAGAGTGAGTGAGTGAGTGAGTGAGTGAGTGAGGTCAAACTAGTTGAAAGCATTTTTGCTATTTGATTACTTTGTCTAGGAAAATGTACATGTTTCACTCTGTATTTTATGTTTTCTTGGTGATAATTCTGAACTGTCAATAAATGTGGTATATTTAGCCTTGGACTGTAATGGAATTTGATACAGCAGCACTCAATGACTTCTAAAAGGAAATAAAATACATTTAAATACATTTAAATAAAAAAATACTTGCCCTTTTTAACTAGCAGTTGCTGGTACCATATTCCAAGAAACAAGAGGTGTTACAATCTTATCTGTATGACATGAAAATCCAAATGAATCACAAACACATTCCATTTTCTTTTATTTAAAATGTGTATTTAAATATCCATATAAAAAGTGAGAGTTTAGCAAATGAAACAGAATGACTTGTTTCCTTGTGGTTTGTTATACATTGTAACATCTCATATATGGTGCATATTGAGACAAGGAATAATTTACCTCCCATTGGAGACATTACTGGAGTCCAAATGACTTGTATTTTCAACATAATGGCAGTTTTCAGTAGCATTGTTATACCATTATACCGTTTCCCAGACACAGATTAACCCGAGTGCTTGGATTAAACACAAATCTCAAATGAGAATCTCCATTGAAATGTTGATTTAGTTTGGGAAACCAGCCCCATATGTATTGCAAAGAAATACATTCCATCAAACCATTTGCAAAACTTCCTACATTTAGTTCAATAAAACCACAAAGCATACAAAAATCATCAGGGGTGTCGTCACCCAAGACATAACAATATGTTAATAACAGTACTCAGGAGTCAAGACTAGTGCTGCAAAATTCTGTTCACTTTCAGAAAATTCCCAGGTTTTCCATCAATCCCTGAATCTGACCAGTATTTCTGTGAAACCTGGGAATTTTAGTAAAGTTAGCAGAATGTTGCCACGCTGGTCAAGACCTTATAGATGAGCAACTCTGAAAGATATTGTACACAGATCCAAATGCAATGCAATGTAAAGTGTTTAAAAGTGTTAAAATGCCAGTTAAGGTTTGCTAGTACAGTACTAGACCTATATATTGTAGTGGATTAAAAACATGTCTTTCTTCTGGGCATTAGAAAGTTAAAAATAGAGGTAATATTAAAATTCATTCCACCATTTGAAAAGGGAGAAAATGCTCCTCAAAATGAGATAAGAACATTCAAATCAGAAAACCCAAAATTAAGAAACAATTGTTTATTTATTTATTATTCCTCACATTTATTTCTGTACACGAGACCCACATAGATAGACAGTAGCATAGGCATAAACCGGGCTGCGTTCAGTGTAGGCAAATGTTGTGGAACATTGCAGATAGACATGCTATGACTAGAGCTGATGTGGTGATTCCTTATTCTACAAATCTGAGAGGCATGTTTGTTCTACATAATATATTTTTATCTGAATGTTCCACAATGTTGTGCTCTGCCGAACACGGCCCACGTTCTACTATGGGACTGGTGATGTTCTACTATGGGACTGGTGACAAAAAAGGTTCAAAATTGCACACCACATCTGTTGGTGGGCATTAGTGAAGCTCTGAAGTGCTGTGGTATTGTAAAGGGCTGGGGTGTATTCATTAGTGTAAAGTGTTGCGAACCATAGCAATTTCTATTGGACAAATTCAGGTATGTCCCTCCCATTTCGTCCCATTTGCTTCCAATTGGTTCCTATGAATACACCCCTGGAGCAATAGAGCTGTGGAAGGGTCTGAAACTCTAATAGGGTTTGGCTGCGTCCCAATTCACTTCCAGATTGGCCACCTCTCCTTGTTTCCTTTAATTTGCCAAGGAAAGAAAGCCACTTCAAGCCACTCCAGTGTCCCAACACCCTTCGATGGCGTCCTTTCCTTGGCTTTTTCACCTTATGACTTTGAGTGATAGGTGAAATAGGCGTTGAATAGGATTTGAGCACAGCACACGCACAAATCAAACTCTTTATGACCAAAGGTGATAAATGAAAGGAGACAAGAAGATGATGAAAGGGAGTGGCTTCAGAGTGTTGGGACACAGCCTGAGTTGATGACAGAGTAGTGCTGGGCTGGGCTCTAGTAGTGGTTTGTGGTCTCTCCTGTGTCCCTCACAGTGCCTCAGTCAGTTTGATGGTCACAGCTTTCACCTCAGAGTACTCTGCCAATGCATACTCACCCCTGAGGAATCAAAATACAAAGGTTAATAAATACTAATTAATTTGTATTGTTCTAATCATTCACATTGTGTTAAAAATGTGCAAAATGTGTGGGTAAACAAACTAGTAAACCCTTTCATCACACATAGTGTTGAAGAGAAGTGACTTACAGCTCTCGTCCATTGCCTGACATTTTGTATCCTCCGAATGGTGCCTGGGCATGGAGGGCGTTATAGCAGTTTACCCTGAGAGAGAGAGAGACAGAAAGTGAGAGAGAGTGAGAGAGAGAGAGCATAACGGACCTAGTTTTCTATCCCCGGATTCCTTCCGCAAACTCTGAACCTTTTCATCTGGATCTTCGCAACTAGCTAATCGCAATCACGGGTGACTACTCCTGGCTAGCGTTTCCATCCCGGAGCAAGCACAAATTAGCCTGAAGCTAGCCCGGCTAGGGCTCCTGGGCTACCACTGAAGCCCACTCCTGGGCTACAATATCCGGACCCCTTCTACTGCCGGTACGGGAGTAGAAGCCCAACCACTCAACCGCCAGCCCAACCACTCACTGGACCCATACGATAACTTGGCTACGCATGTCTCTCTCGAATATCAATATGCCTCGTCCATTACTGTCCTGGTTAGTGATTACTGTCTTACTTCACTGTAGAGCCTCTAGCCCTGCTCAATATGCCTTAACCAACCATGTTGTTCCACCTCCTACATATGCGATGACATCACCTGGTTTAAACATCTCTAGAGACTATATCTCTCTCATCATTACTCAATGCCTAGGTTTACCTTCAATGTACTCACATCCTACCTTACCTTTGTCTGTACACTATGCCTTGAATCTATGCTATCGTGCCCAGAAACCTGCTCCTTTTACTGTCTGTTCTAAACGTGCTAGACAGCCAGTTCGTATAGCCTTTAGCCATACCCTTATCCTACTTCTCCTCTGTTCCTCTGGTGATGTAGAGGTTAATCCAGGTCCTGCAGTGCCTAGCTCCACTCCTATTCCCCAGGTGCTCTCATTTTATTTTTTTACTTCTGTAACCGTAAAAGCCTTGGTTCCATGTATGTTAACATTAGAGGCCTCCTCCCTAAGTTTGTTTTACTCACTGCTTTAGCACACTCTGCCAACCCGGATGTCTTAGTCGTGTCTGAATCCTGGCTTAGGAAAACTACCAAAAACCCTGAAATTTCCATTCCTAACTATAACATTTTCCGCCAAGATAGAACTGCCAAAGGGGGCGGTGTTGCAATCTACTGCAAAGATAGCCTGCAGAGTTCTGTCTTACCATCCAGGTCTGTACCTAAACAATTCGAGCTTCTACTTCTAAAAACTCACCTTTCCAGAAACAAGTCTCTCACCGTTGCCACTTGCTATAGACCACCCTCTGCCTCCAACTGTGCCCTTGACACCATATGTGAATTGATTGCAAATATACACAGGCAGTTAGTTATTGGAACAAATATACACAGGCAGTTAGGAAAGCTAAGGCTAGCTTTTTCAAACACAAATTTGCATCCTGTAGTACAAACTCAAAAAAGTTCTGGGACACTGTAAAGTCCATGGAGAATAAGAGCACCTCCTCTCAGCTGCCCACTGCTCTGAGGTTAGGAAACACTGTTACCACCGATAAATCTACTATAATTGAGAATTTCAATAAGCATTTCTCTACGGCTGGCCATGCTTTCCACCTGGCCACCCCTACCCCGGTCAACTGCCCGGCACCCTCCAGAGCAACCCGCCCAAGCCCCCACCTTTCTCCTTCAGCCAAATCCAGATAGCTGATGTTCTGAAAGAGCTGCAAAATCTGGACCCCTTCAAATCAGCCGGGCTAGACAATCTGGACCCTCTCTTTCTAAAATGATCTGCCGAAATTGTTGCAACCCCATTTACTAGCCGGTTCAAACTCTCTTTCGTATCATCTGAGATTCCCAAAGATTGGAAAGCTGCCGCTGTCATCTCCCTCTTCAAAGGGGGTGACAATCTAGACCCAAACTGCTACAGACCTATATCTATCCTACCCTGTCTTTCTAAGGTCTTCGAAAGGCAAGTTAACAAACAGATTACCGACCATTTCGAATCCCACCGTACCTTCTTCGCTATGCAATCTGGTTTCAGAGCTGGTCATGGGTGCACCTCAGCCACGCTCAAGGTCCTATAAGAGACATTACTGTGCAGCCGTATTCATCGACCTGGCCAAGGCTTTCGACTCTGTCAATCACCACATTGGCATGGCAGACTCGACAGCCTTGGTTTCTCAAATCATTGCCTCGCCTGGTTTACCAACTACTTATCTGATAGAGTTCAGTGTGTCAAATCACAGGGCCTGTTGTCCGGACCTCTGGCAGTCTCTATGGGGGAGACACAGGGTTCAATTCTCGGGCCGACTCTTCTCTGTATACATCAATGATGTCGCTCTTGCTGCTGGTGATTCTCTGATCCACCTCTACGCAGACGACACCATTCTGTATACTTCTGGCCCCTCTTTGGGTACTGTGTTAACGAACCTCCAGACGAGCTATGATGCCATACAACTCTAATCCATGGCCTCCAACTGCACTTATATGCAAGTAAAACTAAATGCATGCTACTCAATCGATCACTGCCCGCACCTGCCCGCTCGTCCAGCATCACTACTCTGGACGGCTCTGACTTACAATACGTGGACAATTACAAATACCTAGGTGTCTGGTTAGACTGTAAACTCTCCTTCCAGACTCACATTAAGCATCTCCAAACCAAAATTAAATCTAGAATTCCTATATCGCAACAAAGCATCCTTCACTCATGCTGCCAAACATACCCTCGTAAAACTGACCATCCTACCGATCCTCGACTTCGGCGATGTCATCTATAAAATAGCCTCCAACACTCTACTCAACAATTTGGATGCAGTCTATCACAGTGCCATCCGTTTTGTCACCAAAGCCCCATATACTACCCACCACTGCGACCTGTACGCTCTCGTTGGTTGGCCCTCGCTTCATACTCGTCGCCAAACCCACTGGCTACAGGTTATCTACAAGTCTCTGCTAGGTAAAGCCCCGCCTTATCTCAGCTCACTGGTCACCATAGCAGCACCTACTCGTAGCACACGCTCCAGCAGGTATATCTCACTGGTCACCCTCAAAGTCAATTCTTCCTTTGGCCGCCTTTCCTTCCAGTTCTCTGCTGCCAATGACTGGAACGAACTGCAAAAATCACTGGAGACTCCAGTAACTGGATATCTCCCTCACTAGCTTTAATCACCAGCTGTCAGAGCAGCTCACAGATCACTGCACCTGTACATAGCCCATCTGTAAACAGCCCATCTATCTACCTCATCCCCATATTGTATATATTTAGTTATTTATCTTGCTCCTTTGCACCCCAGTATCTCTCCTTGCACATTAATCTTCTGCACATCTACCATTTCAGCGTTTAATTGCTATATTGTAATTACTTTGCCACCATGACCTATTTATTGCCTTAACTCCCTTATCTTACCTCATTTGCACTCACTGTATATAGACTTTGTTCTTTTTTTCTACTGTATTATTGACTGTATGTTTTGTTTATTCCATGTGTAACTCTGTGTTGTTGTATGTGTCGAATTGCTATGCTTTATCTTGGCCAGGTCGCAGTTGTAAATGAGAACTTGTTCTCAACTAGCCTACCTGGTTACCTAAAGGTGAAAAAAAAGATTTAAAGACAGAAAGTGAGACAGAGTGCGAGACAGTGAGAATGAGAGATAGACAGTGAGACATAGAGAGACAGACAGACAGAGAGAAAGAGAGACAGACAGAGAGAGGAGAATAAGCAGAGTAATGTACTTGTTTACAGTAACTTCAGTTCCATCCCAGAATTCACCAGGGAAGCGATAGCATGTCATACCCATCCAGTGTCATAACCTTAATTTGTACAATCCTAATGCGACCCAAACCCCATGTTCTGATGGTCCTACCCTCCTGCCATGACGTAACATAAACGTTCAGACTGAGGTCTATGATCACTCAGGAAACCCTGTTGGTTTAAGGACAGCACAGATTACAGTGCAGATCTACCATTTCAGTGTTTTACTTGCTATATTGTGTTTACCTCGCCACCATAGCCTTTTTTTGCCTTTACCTCCCTTACCTCACCTCATTTACTCACATTGTATATAGACTTATTTTTCTACTGTATTATTGACTGTATGTTTGTTTTACTCCATGTGTAACTCTGTTGTTGTATGTGTCGAACTGCTTTGCTTTATCTTGGCCAGGTCGCAGTTGCAAATGAGAACTTGTTCTCAACTAGCCTACCTGGTTAAATAAAGGTGTTCTCAACTAGCCTACTGGGTTAAATAAAGGTGTTCTCAACTAACCTACCTGGTTAAATAAAGGTGTTCTCAACTAGCCTACCTGGTTAAATAAAGGTGTTCTCAACTAGCCTACCTGGTTAAATAAAGGTGTTCTCAACTAGCCTACCTGGTTAAATAAAGGTGTTCTCAACTAGCCTACCTGGTTAAATAAAGGTGTTCTCAACTAGCCTACCTGGTTAAATAAAGGTGTTCTCAACTAGCCTACCTGGTTAAATAAAGGTGTTCTCAACTAGCCTACCTGGTTAAATAAAGGTGTTCTCAACTAGCCTACCTGGTTAAATAAAGGTGTTCTCAACTAGCCTACCTGGTTAAATAAAGGTGTTCTCAACTAGCCTACCTGGTTAAATAAAGGTGTTCTCAACTAGCCTACCTGGTTAAATAAAGGTGTTCTCAACTTGCCTACCTGGTTAAATAAAGGTGTTCTCAACTAGCCTACCTGGTTAAATAAAGGTGAAATAAAAAGATCTCTTCATTTTTCTCTCCCACTCCTTGTCCTTCTCTCACTGCCACACAGAGGATCTTCGTCTGGGATACCTACCTATCTACCCGGCTCTATCTTGTGGCCACAAGGTGCATCTACAGCTGTGTTCTCACATGAAGAGGTATAAGTAGGGGATAAGGAGTCAGAGTGAATAGGGAGTACATTGGTAAAATGCTAATAGAAGTTGTACTGTAGAAAGTAGTAGTTAGCAGCACATGGAGTAAATGAATACTAAAGTAGTAATGGTAAGGAGTAGTGGTTGGCTTTGGGCCAATGGTAACAGTAGTAATAGTAGTAGAAGTGGTAGCAGTAATATTATTATTATTATTAGTAGTAGTAGTGGTAGTAATAGTGGTAGTAACGAGCCTTATGTCAACTGGTCTTTCTGCAGGAGAGAGGACTAACCATAGAGAATTATAGAGGCCTCTAGTGGCCTAGAGGTCACATTAGCATGGGAAGCGCCATTGAGGGCTTCCACCATTTTAATGTAGTCAACTGGTTGGCACTTCCAACTTCATTGGCTGATCCCTCCTGGTGACCCTGTTGGAGTCATGTCCAACCGGGTCATCAGGAGGGTTCAGCCAATCGGGAAGAACCAAATTGACTACTTTAAAATGAAGATAGCCTCAATGGCGCTGACCATTCTGTAACAGATACAAAGATGAGTGCTCTATCTATCTATCTCTATGGGACGAACCTACAGTATTTATAGGAACTTGTCAGACATTACTAATCAATCACTAGCATCCACTTCTCATCCTTACACTATTTTGGATATTAGTACTAGTATTGAATTGTTAGGATGGGAATAGTAGCAGCTAATAGTTGTTGCTGTAATCATATGTAGTGATACTAGCAAGGTACCATTGTTCAGGAGTTAACAGTAACCTACCAGACGGTGCCAGTCTCCAGGGCGGCAGACACAGAGAGAGCCCGGTCCAGATTGCGTGTGAACACGGCAGAAGCCAAGCCGTACTCCGTACTGTTGGCTCTCTCTATGGCCTCCTGCTGGCTCTTGAATCGGAATATACACTGGACCGGGCCGAAGATCTGGATGGGGTCATGGAGAAGATTATATGCCCTGTTCAAATGCATCCTTCCTTACTGCCCTCCTTTGAAGAAATCCCTGATGTGACATGGCTGGTAATTGGTAATTGCTTACACCTATCAGTTTGTTGGATCAGTGATTACCTCAAGGAGGAGAGACATGTAGGTTTGTTATGTATTCAAACAGGCCATGGTCAGCAGGAGAAGGATAAAGCAAAGCCTCACAGGCCACAGATGTCAGTTCAACGCCCAATTTAGATTGACTTGGATTTGATGAATAATGTGAAGAAAATGTTATCTTAAAAAATGCAATGACTTCACTGCTGAACCATGTCAATGTTGTGTTGTGTCCAAATAAATGTCTGTAGGATCAATCAGCACCAATCAGAATAGCCTTGGGTCGTATTAATAATAAAAAACACAAGCGTTTGTTATTTGACAGGTTCAGGGTCCTCCCTGTGTCAGTCCATTTTCTTCCGTTTGGTGTCTAGTGAATACAACCATAGAGATATGTATAGGATGTAACAATGCATCTGCCACAATTGGTCTGTGGGGGCATGTGGGGGCATGGGTAGTGCCATTGAGGCCATCTCCATTTTTAAGTAGTACATTTTCTTCTTCTACTAATTTGATGAGTTGGTAAACAAACTAAAAGGCTACATACGGTACTTCAAATCCAATCCAATCAAACTATATTTGTCACATGCGCCGAATACAACAAGTGTAGACCTTACCGTGAAATGCTTACTTACAAGCCCTCAACCAACAGTGCAGTTCAAGAATAGTTAAGACAATATTTACCAAATAGACTAAAGTAAAAAATAAGAATAAAAAGTAACACAATAAGAATAACAATAACGAGGCTATAAATATCACAATTGGTTGGGAGAATATAAAACGTCAGCCATGTTCTTCAGTGCCATCTTGTCACCTGCAGTGTGGTGATTCTTTTCACCTGCAGTGTGTTGTTTCTTTTCACCTGCAGTGTGGTGATTCTTGTCACCTGCAGTGTGTTGATTCTTGTCACCTGCAGTGTGTTGTTTCTTTTCACCTGCAGTGTGGTGATTCTTTTCACCTGCAGTGTGTTGATTCTTTTCACCTGCAGTGTGGTGATTCTTTTCACCTGCAGTGTGTTGATTCTTTTCACCTGCAGTGTGGTGATTCTTTTCACCTGCAGTGTGTTGATTCTTTTCACCTGCAGTGTGTTGATTCTTGTCACCTGCAGTGTGTTGATTCTTTTCACCTGCAGTGTGTTGATTCTTTTCACCTGCAGTGTGGTGATTCTTTTCACCTGCAGTGTGGTGATTCTTTTCACCTGCAGTGTGGTGATTCTTTTCACCTGCAGTGTGGTGATTCTTTTCACCTGCAGTGTGGTCATTCTTTTCACCTGCAGTGTGTTGATTCTTTTCACCTGCAGTGTGTTGTTTCTTTTCACCTGCAGTGTGTTGTTTCTTTTCACCTGCAGTGTGTTGATTCTTTTCACCTGCAGTGTGTTGTTTCTTTTCACCTGCAGTGTGTTGATTCTTTTCACCTGCAGTGTGTTGTTTCTTTTCACCTGCAGTGTGTTGTTTCTTTTCACCTGCAGTGTGTTGTTTCTTTTCACCTGCAGTGTGTTGTTTCTTTTCACCTGCAGTGTGTTGTTTCTTTTCACCTGCAGTGTGTTGATTCTTTTCACCTGCAGTGTGGTGATTCTTTTCACCTGCAGTGTGGTGATTCTTTTCACCTGCAGTGTGTTGTTTCTTTTCACCTGCAGTGTGTTGATTCTTTTCACCTGCAGTGTGGTGATTCTTTTCACCTGCAGTGTGTTGATTCTTTTCACCTGCAGTGTGTTGATTCTTTTCACCTGCAGTGTGTTGTTTCTTTTCACCTGCAGTGTGTTGATTCTTGTCACCTGCAGTGTGTTGATTCTTTTCACCTGCAGTGTGTTGATTCTTTTCACCTGCAGTGTGTTGATTCTTTTCACCTGCAGTGTGTTGATTCTTTTCACCTGCAGTGTGGTGATTCTTTTCACCTGCAGTGTGTTGATTCTTTTCACCTGCAGTGTGTTGATTCTTTTCACCTGCAGTGTGTTGATTCTTTTCACCTGCAATGTGTTGTTTCTTTTCACCTGCAGTGTGTTGATTCTTTTCACCTGCAGTGTGTTGTTTCTTGTCACCTGCAGTGTGTTGATTCTTTTCACCTGCAGTGTGGTGATTCTTTTCACCTGCAGTGTGTTGTTTCTTTTCACCTGCAGTGTGTTGATTCTTTTCACCTGCAGTGTGTTGTTTCTTGTCACCTGCAGTGTGTTGATTCTTTTCACCTGCAGTGTGTTGATTCTTTTCACCTGCAGTGTGGTGATTCTTTTCACCTGCAGTGTGTTGTTTCTTTTCACCTGCAGTGTGTTGATTCTTTTCACCTGCAGTGTGTTGTTTCTTTTCACCTGCAGTGTGTTGTTTCTTTTCACCTGCAGTGTGTTGTTTCTTTTCACCTGCAGTGTGTTGTTTCTTTTCACCTGCAGTGTGGTGATTCTTTTCACCTGCAGTGTGGTGATTCTTTTCACCTGCAGTCTGGTGACCTTTTCACCTGCAGTGTGTTGATTCTTTTCACCTGCAGTGTGTTGATTCTTTTCACCTGCAGTGTGTTGATTCTTTTCACCTGCAGTGTGGTGATTCTTTTCACCTGCAGTGTGTTGATTCTTTTCACCTGCAGTGTGTTGATTCTTTTCACCTGCAGTGTGTTGATTCTTTTCACCTGCAGTGTGTTGATTCTTTTCACCTGCAGTGTGTTGATTCTTTTCACCTGCAGTGTGTTGTTTCTTTTCACCTGCAGTGTGTTGTTTCTTTTCACCTGCAGTGTGGTGATTCTTTTCACCTGCAGTGTGGTGATTCTTTTCACCTGCAGTGTGGTGATTCTTTTCACCTGCAGTGTGGTGATTCTTTTCACCTGCAGTGTGGTGATTCTTTTCACCTGCAGTGTGTTGATTCCTTTCACCTGCAGTGTGTTGATTCTTTTCACCTGCAGTGTGGTGATTCTTTTCACCTGCAGTGTGTTGATTCTTCTCACCTGCAGTGTGTTGATTCTTTTCACCTGCAGTGTGTGTGTTTCTTTTCACCTGCAGTGTGTTGATTCTTTTCACCTGCAGTGTGTGTGTTTCTTTTCACCTGCAGTGTGCTGTTTCTTTTCACCTGCAGTGTGTTGTGTGTTTGAACAGATATAAAGCCAAGGTTGGCAATTTACTGCCACCTATAGTAATGGAATGTTTGTTCATGATTATAATTAATTTACTGATCCCTCCTGATGTCCTGGATGGAATTATGTCATCCTTCCTTAACCCATAGGAAGTCCCACCCAATTGACTACTTAAAAATGGTGAAAGTCCTCAATAGCGCTGCCCATGCTAAAACGGCTTTTGGCCACTAGAGTCCTCTATTTATTTCTATGATATGATCCTGCTTTACCACGACCATAGACTTGGATAGACAGCTCTAATACCACAAAGCCAGTATTAGCATGGGCAGATCCATTGAGCACTTTTACCATTTTAAAGTAGTCAATTGGGTGGGACTTTCTATGGGTTAAGGAAGGACCGCAGAATTCTATCCAGGTCAGCAGGAGGGATCAGCCAATGAATGGCAGGCGGCATTAAATCACCAACCTTGGCTTTATGCCTGTTCAGAAAACACACTCTAGGTGGCAGTATACACACTTTCAGTTTGTCTACCGACTCATAGAAGAAAAACAAGAATAAATGGACTACTTTCAATTGGAGAAAGATCTACATGGCGCTGGCCATGCTGTCACAGAAGCCATTATGCCACAGATGTAAAGAAGCGCCCTCCATCCATCTCCATGACTATGACCTTGTTTGAACCATAGATATACAGTTGTCTGAACCTGCACTTCAACCACACCACCAGAAGATGGCAGTGGTATACAATAAAACTGCCTGGACCAGTGGTGGCGTTCTCATTTTTATGAATGAAATCACTGTAAAGCCAACATCAGAAACCCCTAGCTCTGGGTAGAAGTTTCCCGTAGACACAGATCACAGATCTAGGATCAGCTTTCCTTCCTCCAATCACAGAACAAAGACACAGTACGATGCAGAAAGAGTTCAGGTGACTATTTACAGGTATTATATACAGAGAACAGAATGATCTGCCTGTGGTATATTTAAGCAATAAGGTCAGAGGGAGTGTGGTATATTGGCCATATATCACAAACACCCGAGGTGCCTTATTGCTACTATAAACTGGTTAACAATGTAATCAGAGCAGTAAAAATAAATATTTTGTCATACCAGTGGTATACGGTCTGATATACAGTACCACGGCTGTCAGTCAATCAACATTCAGGACTCAAACCACCCAGTTTATAATTAATATCAGGACAGGTTTCGACTGTTAGAGTCTTCTTCAGGCAGCGTTGGGTGGACGGATGCATCATCCCCCAATCCTAACCTTAACCATCTGACAAGAAAATCACAAAACTGACCATAGATCAGAATTTGGATCTCTCACCTCTTCCTTGGCGATGCGCATGTGGTCCTTGACATGGGAGAATACGGTGGGCTGGATGTAGAGTCCTGTGTCCTCCATGGCCACGCCCCCACACTCCAGTTTGGCTCCCTCCTTCTTCCCGCTGTCAATCAACTCCAGTATCTTATCAAACTGCTTCTGGTCAATCTGGAGAAACATGGGAAGATAGGAGATGAGAGGAGATTAGGGAGGGAGGGAGGGAGGGGGAGAGGGAGGGGGAGGGAGGGAGGGAGGGAGGGAGGGAGGGAGGGAGAGAGAGAGAGAGAGAGGGAGGAGAGAGGGAGGGAGGGAGGAGAGAGAGAGGGAGGGAGGGAGGGAGGGAGGGAGGGAGGGAGGGAGGGAGGGAGGGAGGGAGGGAGGGAGGGAGGGAGGGAGGGAGGGAGGGAGGGAGGGAGAGAGGGAGGGAGGGAGATGGAGGGAGGGAGGGAGGGAGGGATGGGGAGGGAGATAGTGGGGGGAGGGAGGGAGGGAGGGGGAGGGAGGGAGGGAGGGAGGGAGATGGAGGGAGGCAGGGTGATGTCATTACACAAAAGGTAAAGTAATGGCTATAAAGGGAGTATTCATTTACACACATCCAAAGTTGGCACAGGAGCAAAAGAAAGAACAGCCAGAAAAATAATGGGATATTTTCTGCTCCCACCACAAGTGATCTTTAGTGAACCCATTCTGATAGCCTACGTTGATAACCACCGTGGTAATGGAAACTACACTTCTGTCAGACAAGACCTGAAGGATACGTTCTGTAACTGTCCCACATCTTCTCATGCTGTCAGCTCTAGACTAAAAGTAAAGGACTGAATCCTAAATTGTGGCCTGCACGGTTAACTTAAGATAATATTTGATTGACTTCACTGCATGACTTACATGAATATCTGAGCTAAGCACACAGCTCTCAAGTTACAGATATAGGATCTTCATTTGATCACTTTTTTGTTACTGAGAATATTCCTGCACCACAGGAAATGCAAACTTTTGGAGTTTTAAAAAGGCTTCTAAAGTTTGTAATTTCCACTTAGAAATGTCAGACTTGATTTGCCCTTACGAAAAACATATCAACCCCTACAAAAATGTCCATTAACCAAATCCACATAATAATTCACATTTCCTGTTGCTGCAGGATTATTTTCCTGCCGTAGCAAACTGGCTCAAATTAAGATCCTACATCTGTAGGATTTGGTCCAAAGTTGGGAACTGATCTAATCGTGAATAATTACCAAAGACTCCAACCACCCAAGCCATAGACTGTTCACTCTGCTACCATCCGGCAAACGGTACCCGAGCATCGGCTCTCGGACCAATCGGCTCCAAGGCAGCTTCTACCCCAAAACCATAACATTGCTGAATAGCCAGACTGCTAAATAGTCAACTAATGGTTCCCAAACTATCTGCACTGACTCTGTCTTGCACTGACCCTATGCACACTCAGTAGACTTTATATACACACTCACTAGACTATATTTACACATGTATACACACTCACTAGACTATATTTACACATGTATACACACTCACTAGACTTTATAGACTTTATATACACACCATATATACACTCACTCACACTACAGCGTCACTCCCACACAAAACCCTCCCACACAAAACCCTCACACACACACACACACACACACACACACACACACACACACACACACACACACACACACACACACACACACACACACACACACACACACACACACACACACACAGAGAGAGAGAGAGAAACAGACAAGAGGGAGGAGAGGAGAAAGAGACAAGAGGGGGAGAGGAGGAGAGAGAGAGAGGGGGAGAGGAGGAGGGGACGAGAGGGGGGGAGGAGAGAAGAGAGACAAGAGGGGGAGAGGAGGAGAGAAAAGAGACGAGAGGGGGAGAGGAGAGAGAGAGAGAGAGGAGGGAGAGAGGAGGAGAGAAAAGAGAAGAGAGGAGGGGGAGAGGGGGGAGGAGAGAAAAGAGAGAAGAGAGAGGGGGGGGAGAGGAGGAGAGAAGAGAGAAGATAGGGGGGGGGAGAGAAAAGAGAAGAGGGGGGGGGAGAGAAAAGATAAGAGAGGGGGAGAGAAGAGATAAGAGAGGGGGGGGAGGGGGAGGAGAGAAAGAGAGGGGGAGAGAGAGAGGGGAGAGGAGGAGAGAAAATAGAAGAGATGGGAGAGGAGGAGAGAAAAAGAGAGGGGGAGAGGAGGGGGAGAGAGAGAGAGAGAAGAGAGAACAGGGGAGAGGGGAGAGGGGGGAAAAGAGAGGGGAGAAAGAGAAGAGGGGGGGGAGAGGAGAGAAAGGAGAGAAAGAGAAAATAGAAGAGGGGGAGGAGGGAGGAGAGAGGAGAGAAGAGAGAACAGAGGGGGAGGAGGAGGAGAGAGAAAGAGAGAAAAGAGAAGAGGGGGAGAGGAGGAGAGAAGAGAGAGAGGGAGGAGAGAAAAGAGAGAGAAGAGAGAAGAGAGAAGAGAGAGAGGAGAGAGGGGGAGAGGAGAGAAGAGAAGAGACACCTGTGGTCCGTGTGATGTACGTGGGTCCAGGGGGTCTCCTATGACGATAGTCTTGGCACTCTCGACGCTGTGACGTACAAACTCCTCATAGACCTGTTCCTCCACGAAGACACGTGACGCGGCCGTGCAGCACTGGCCCTGGTTGAAGAAGGCTCCCTTTTGGGTCTCCTCCACTGCCAACTGCACTGTTAGTGAACATAGGATAGATGTTGACGAAGGCTGTCACCAAATGCCTAAGAGTCCCTCAGAGTAATAACATAACAATTGGCCACATCTTCCCTGAGGGCAAGATTTGGCATGATAATGACATAATTTTCTGGTTGTAAACTTGGTTTCTGGTCGTAGAGACGTCAGATAACAAGATTAGAGCCAGGTAAACATGTATGTTTCTGGTCACAAACACATTTAAAAGAAACCCTG
>NW_024609823.1:712500-722500 GCF_018296145.1 Oncorhynchus tshawytscha
GGGATCATTTATTCTAATGCATTCCAAATGACACCCTATTCCCTATATAGTGCACTACAGCCTATAGTGCTCAGTCAAAAGTAGTGCACTATGTAGGTACTAGGGTGCCATTTGGGGCGTAACCTGATTTAACTATCTCGTTATTGCTGCAGCTCCACTGATCTATGACTGTCAACACGCATGCTAAGAGTTATATTTCTGTATGTGCCAGGGACACGTAATGCCCTTGGAGCTGAGGCACAGAATAATATGGTTTTTGGGGTGACAGCACTGACAGTTAAAAGCATGAGGAACGGCTCTTGTGTTTGGCACAGACACACACACACACACACACACACACACACACACACACACACACACACACACACACACACACACACACACACACACACACACACACACACACACACACACACACACACACACACACACACACACACACACACACACACACACACACACACACACACACACACACACACACACACACACACACACACACACACACACACACACACACACACACACACACACACACACACACACACACACACACACACACACACACACACACACACACACACACACACACACACACACACACACACACACACACACACACACACACACAGACACACACACACACACACACACACACACACACACACACACACACACACACACACACACACACACACACACACACACACACACACACACACACACACACACACACACACACACACACACACACACACACACACACACACACACACACACACACACACACACACACACACACACACACACACACACAAAAACATTCTCCCTTGTCTCTAGAATAAAGGAGAGTTTTGGTGCCAACATGACGTCCGTCCATCACGATTGTAAATCTCCAACAGTCTGCTGTACTGTAGGCCTGTACTGTATCTGTGTCCCATGGCTATCGTCTGTGGGGATTCTGATACAGTGAAGGTAAACTCACTGCACTGTACACCCCTGGTCGTTGTGTGTGTGTGTGTGTGTGTGTGTGTGTGTGTGTGTGTGTGTGTGTGTGTGTGTGTGTAGGCCTGTACTGTATCTGTGTCCCATGGCTATCGTCTGTGGGGATTCTGATACAGTGAAGGTAAACTCACTGCACTGTACACCCCTGGTCGTGTGTGTGTGTGTGTGTGTGTGTGTGTGTGTGTGTGTGTGTGTACTGTATCTGTGTCCTGTACTGTATCTGTGTCCCATGGCTATCGTCTGTGGGGATTCTGATACAGTGAAGGTAAACTCACTGCACTGTACACCCCTGGTCGTTGGGTGGGGGTGCGTGTGTGTGTGTGTGTAGGCCTGTACTGTATCTGTGTCCCATGGCTATCGTCTGTGGGGATTCTGATACAGTGAAGGTAAACTCACTGCACTGTACACCCCTGGTCGTTGGTGGGGTGTGTGTGTGTGTGTGTGTGTGTAGGCCTGTACTGTATCTGTGTCCCATGGCTATCGTCTGTGGGGATTCTGATACAGTGAAGGTAAACTCACTGCACTGTACACCCCTGGTCGTTGGGGTGTGTGTGTGTGTGTGTGTGTGTGTAGGCCTGTACTGTATCTGTGTCCCATGGCTATCGTCTGTGGGGATTCTGATACAGTGAAGGTAAACTCACTGCACTGTACACCCCTGGTCGTTGGGTGGGTGGTGTGTGTGTGTGTGTGTGTAGGCCTGTACTGTATCTGTGTCCCATGGCTATCGTCTGTGGGGATTCTGATACAGTGAAGGTAAACTCACTGCACTGTACACCCCTGGTCGTTGGGTGGGTGCGTGTGTGTGTGTGTGTAGGCCTGTACTGTATCTGTGTCCCATGGCTATCGTCTGTGGGGATTCTGATACAGTGAAGGTAAACTCACTGCACTGTACACCCCTGGTCATTGGGTGGGTGTGTGTGTGTGTAGGCATGCATTTTTCAGTCAATGTAGGTCAAATTGACCACTTCTATTTGCCAAGTCATTGTGTTTAGCTGTAGTACAGCAGTAGTATGTGTTTATTACTTGTTCACATCCTGCAAGCAGATTCTACATGTATAATTATTTCAGAGTCACAAACACAAAACACTGGTCCTACTTACTGGGATGATGGCTCCACACACACCTACGGGCTCATGTCTGGTGAAACACATAAACGTGTCATCTGGAGAAGCAACAACACAACAACAAGAGGCTCATTATCAATCTCTCTCCATGGCATCCTTTCTCATTTATTTAGTTTACAGTCTGTTTAAATTTGGCATCCTTTCTCATTTATTTAGTTTACAGTCTGTTTAAATGTGGCATCCTTTCTCATTTATTTAGTTTACATTCTGTTTAAATTTGGCATCCTTTCTCATTTATTTAGTTTACAGTCTGTTTAAATGTGGCATCCTTTCTCATTTATTTAGTTTACAGTCTGTTTAAATGTGGCATCCTCATTTATTTAGTTTACAGTCTGTTTAAATGTGGCATCCTTTCTCATTTATTTAGTTTACAGTCTGTTTAAATGTGGCATCCTTTCTCAGTCTGTTTAAATTGGCATCCTTTTCATTTATTTAGTTTTAGTCTGTTTTTACAGTCTGTTTAAATGTGGCATCCTTTCTCATTTATTTAGTTTACAGTCTGTTTAAATGTGGCATCCTTTCTCATTTATTTAGTTTACAGTCTGTTTAAATGTGGCATCCTTTCTCATTTATTTAGTTTACAGTCTGTTTAAATGTGGCATCCTTTCTCATTTATTTAGTTTACAGTCTGTTTAAATGTGGCATCCTTTCTCATTTATTTAGTTTACAGTCTGTTTAAATGTGGCATCCTTTCTCATTTATTTAGTTTACAGTCTGTTTAAATGTGGCATCCTTTCTCATTTATTTAGTTTACAGTCTGTTTAAATGTGGCATCCTTTCTCATTTATTTAGTTTACAGTCTGTTTAAATGTGGCATCCTTTCTCATTTATTTAGTTTACAGTCTGTTTAAATGTGGCATCCTTTCTCATTTATTGGCATCCTTTCTCATTTATTTAGTACAGTCTGTTTAAAGTCTGTTTAAATGTGGCATCCTTTCTCATTTATTTAGTTTACAGTCTGTTTAAATGTGGCATCCTTTCTCATTTATTTAGTTTACAGTCTGTTTAAATGTGGCATCCTTTCTCATTTATTTAGTTTACAGTCTGTTTAAATGTGGCATCCTTTCTCATTTATTTAGTTTAAAGTCTGTTTAAATGTGGCATCCTTTCTCATTTATTTAGTTTAAAGTCTGTTTAAATGTGGCATCCTTTCTCATTTATTTAGTTTACAGTCTGTTTAAATGTGGCATCCTTTCTCATTTATTTAGTTTAAAGTCTGTTTAAATGTGGCATCCTTTCTCATTTATTTAGTTTACAGTCTGTTTAAATGTGGCATCCTTTCTCATTTATTTAGTTTAAAGTCTGTTTAAATGTGGCATCCTTTCTCATTTATTTAGTTTACAGTCTGTTTAAATGTGGCATCCTTTCTCATTTATTTAGTTTACAGTCTGTTTAAATGTGGCATCCTTTCTCATTTATTTAGTTTACAGTCTGTTTAAATGTGGCATCCTTTCTCATTTATTTAGTTTACAGTCTGTTTAAATGTGGCATCCTTTCTCATTTATTTAGTTTAAAGTCTGTTTAAATGTGGCATCCTTTCTCATTTATTTAGTTTAAAGTCTGTTGTGGCATCCTTTTCATTTATTTAGTTTACAGTCTGTTTAAATGTGGCATCCTTTCTCATTTATTTAGTTTAAAGTCTGTTTAAATGTGGCATCCTTTCTCATTTATTTAGTTTACAGTCTGTTTAAATGTGGCATCCTTTCCCATTTATTTAGTTTAAAGTCTGTTTAAATGTGGCATCCTTTCTCATTTATTTAGTTTAAAGTCTGTTTAAATGTGGCATCCTTTCTCCATTTATAAAGTCTGTTTAAATGTGAGCATCCAGTCATTTATTTAGTTTACAGTCTGTTTAAATGTGGCATCCTTTCCATTTATTTAGTTTAAAGTCTGCCCTTTCTAAAAGTCCCTGTGCCCTGCTCCTCCTCTGCCCTTCTAAAAGTCCCTGTTTGCCCTGCTCCTTTCCTATTTGCCCTTCTAAAAGTCCCTGTGCCCTGCTCCTTGCCCTTCTAAAAGTCCCTGTGCCCTTCTCCTCCTCTGCCCTTCTAAAAAGTCCTCCTCTGCCCTTCTAAATGCCCTGGCTCTGCCCTTCTAAAAGTCCCTGTGCCCTGCTCCTCCTCTGCCCTTCTAAAAGTCCCTGTGCCCTGCTCCTCCTCTGCCCTTCTAAAAGTCCCTGTGCCCTGCTCCTCCTCTGCCCTTCTAAAAGTCCCTTGCCCTGTTCCTCCTCTGCCCTTCTAAAAGTCCCTGTGCCCTGCTCCTCCTCTGCCCTTCTAAAAGCTCCTCCTGTGCCCTTCTAAAAGTCCCTGTGCCCTGCTCCTCCTATGCCCTTCTAAAAGTCCCTGTGCCCTGCTCCTCCTCTGCCCTTCTAAAAGTCCCTGTGCCCTGCTCCTCCTCTGCCCTTCTAAAAGTCCCTGTGCCCTGCTCCTCCTCTGCCCTTCTAAAAGTCCCTGTGCCCTGCTCCTCCTCTGCCCTTCTAAAAGTCCCTGTGCCCTGCTCCTCCTCTGCCCTTCTAAAAGTCCCTGTGCCCTGCTCCTCCTCTGCCCTTCTAAAAGTCCCTGTGCCCTGCTCCTCCTCTGCCCATTCTAAAAGTCCCTGTGCCCTGCTCCTCCTTCTGCCCATTCTAAAAGTCCCTGTGCCCTGCTCCTCCTATGCCCTTCTAAAAGTCCCTGTGCCCTGCTCCCTCCTCTGCCCATTCTAAAAGTCCCTGTGCCCTGCTCCTCTCTGCCCATTCTAAAAGTCCCTGTGCCCTGCTCCTCCTATGCCCTTCTAAAAGTCCCTGTGCCCTGCTCCTCCTCTGCCCATTCTAAAAGTCCCTGTGCCCTGCTCCTCTTCTGCCCATTCTAAAAGTCCCTGTGCCCTGCTCCTCCTCTGCCCTTCTAAAAGTCCCTGTGCCCTGCTCCTCCTCTGCCCATTCTAAAAGTCCCTGTGCCCTGCTCCTCTTCTGCCCATTCTAAAAGTCCCTGTGCCCTGCTCCTCCTATGCCCTTCTAAAAGTCCCTGTGCCCTGCTCCTCCTCTGCCCATTCTAAAAGTCCCTGTGCCCTGCTCCTCCTCTGCCCTTCTAAAAGTCCCTGTGCCCTGCTCCTCCTCTGCCCATTCTAAAAGTCCCTGTGCCCTGCTCCTCCTCTGCCCATTCTAAAAGTCCCTGTGCCCTGCTCCTCCTCTGCCCATTCTAAAAGTCCCTGTGCCCTGCTCCTCTTCTGCCCATTCTAAAAGTCCCTGTGCCCTGCTCCTCCTCTGCCCTTCTAAAAGTCCCTGTGCCCTGCTCCTCCTCTGCCCATTCTAAAAGTCCCTGTGCCCTGCTCCTCCTCTGCCCATTCTAAAAGTCCCTGTGCCCTGCTCCTCCTCTGCCCATTCTAAAAGTCCCTGTGCCCTGCTCCTCCTCTGCCCATTCTAAAAGTCCCTGTGCCCTGCTCCTCCTCTGCCCATTCTAAAAGTCCCTGTGCCCTGCTCCTCTTCTGCCCATTCTAAAAGTCCCTGTGCCCTGCTCCTCCTCTGCCCATTCTAAAAGTCCCTGTGCCCTGCTCCTCCTCTGCCCATTCTAAAAGTCCCTGTGCCCTGCTCCTCCTCTGCCCATTCTAAAAGTCCCTGTGCCCTGCTCCTCTTCTGCCCATTCTAAAAGTCCCTGTGCCCTGCTCCTCTTCTGCCCATTCTAAAAGTCCCTGTGCCCTGCTCCTCCTCTGCCCATTCTAAAAGTCCCTGTGCCCTGCTCCTCCTCTGCCCATTCTAAAAGTCCCTGTGCCCTGCTCCTCTTCTGCCCATTCTAAAAGTCCCTGTGCCCTGCTCCTCTTCTGCCCATTCTAAAAGTCCCTGTGCCCTGCTCCTCCTCTGCCCATTCTAAAAGTCCCTGTGCCCTGCTCCTCCTCTGCCCATTCTAAAAGTCCCTGTGCCCTGCTCCTCTTCTGCCCATTCTAAAAGTCCCTGTGCCCTGCTCCTCTTCTGCCCATTCTAAAAGTCCCTGTGCCCTGCTCCTCCTCTGCCCATTCTAAAAGTCCCTGTGCCCTGCTCCTCTTCTGCCCATTCTAAAAGTCCCTGTGCCCTGCTCCTCTTCTGCCCATTCTAAAAGTCCCTGTGCCCTGCTCCTCCTCTGCCCATTCTAAAAGTCCCTGTGCCCTGCTCCAAGGTAGGCGAATAAAAACACAGACACCCCTCTTCTGCCCATTCTAAAAGTCCCTGTGCCCTGCTCCTCTTCTGCCCATTCTAAAAGTCCCTGTGCCCTGCTCCTCTTCTGCCCATTCTAAAAGTCCCTGTGCCCTGCTCCTCCTCTGCCCATTCTAAAAAGTCCCTGTGCCCTGCTCCTCTTCTGCCCATTCTAAAAGTCCCTGTGCCCTGCTCCTCCTCTGCCCATTCTAAAAGTCCCTGTGCCCTGCTCCTCCTCTGCCCATTCTAAAAGTCCCTGTGCCCTGCTCCTCCTCTGCCCATTCTAAAAGTCCCTGTGCCCTGCTCCTCTTCTGCCCATTCTAAAAGTCCCTGTGCCCTGCTCCTCTTCTGCCCATTCTAAAAGTCCCTGTGCCCTGCTCCTCTTCTGCCCATTCTAAAAGTCCCTGTGCCCTGCTCCTCCTCTGCCCATTCTAAAAGTCCCTGTGCCCTGCTCCTCTTCTGCCCATTCTAAAAGTCCCTGCTCCTCACATGGCTGAAAGTCCTGTTTAATAGAAGGAAATAGAGCGGGGAGATAGAGTCCCCAATAACCAGACTATTAAGTCTATTGTTCGGAGTGAAATGTCACCCTTGACCTTCTTGGAATGGAGGGGCAATTAAAAGCGTCCCCCATCTCGAACACCCCCCCCTCCATTTAATTGCTGCAATGTCCCACCCTCCTCGTTCTCTGTAGCAGTCAACTGGCTTTTTTGGGAGGGTAAATACAGTTGAACTATAAATAAGTTAAGTTGGAATGTTTATGCGATAGAGTTGACCTTAAACTACTCTGTTCAGCAGAATGTACTTACTTGGGGTGTTGCGGGTACTGAAAGGTTTGTTAAAACCCTGCACCAACAACTGTGGTTACAACATGTCAGTGTGCCATGTTGCACATGTGTTGCAGCAATTGTTCCACCGATAGTCTACTGTGGTGCAACCAAAGGTTTTAGTGCCCTCAACTCTAACAGCACAACTCCAAGGTAGGCCGACAAAAAACACAGACAGGAAACGGTCTATTTAAAAATACATGTATAATACTGCACAGTAACATGAACTTACACCAACACAAGACATTCAAAATCCTTTTTCACTACTGTACCTCAGTATCTGTGCAACTAAGGTCCATCCTTCTGACATAGCAACTAGCGGGAACAACTTACTGACTCCAATGCTGCCTTGACACCCTATTCCCGATATAGTGCTCTACTTTTGGCACCTTACTTCCTTCCGTGACATTTTGCATGATCCCCCTCCACCTCCACACACGGACATGTCAAAAGCCCAGCTGATAGCCTAGATAATGGGTTCAATCTGACACTCTCACTCCGTGACCTTGTCTTGTCTGTTCTATTGATGTATGTGGTGATTACAGCCAGACAGACTGCTACACACCCAGGATCCATTATCCCCCTGTGTCCTGGGTGAGCCCACTCATCCCACACTTTACAGCTTATCAAAGGTTCCATTTCCATAGCCAGGGGAGTGGACATGGGATATAAAGTAGAGTAGAGGGAATGAGCCTGTGTCCCAAATAGCACCCTATTCCCTATGTAGTGCACTACTTTTGAGCAGTGCACCTTTGCTTATTTAGGCCCAGAGCGTTTTTTTTGTGTGTTTTTTTGAAGGAGAGAGGAATTCCAAACTCCTTTCGTATTTGTATTATTTTCATGACAGGTTAGGAGTAGAGAGACAGAGTAGAGAGAGCATAAATATGTAGGGCTGATGTGGGGATTGAACCAGCAGCCCCATCTCAGGGGGTATATATATGGTTCTAAAGGTGAGAGCATTACCTGCTCGACCAGACTCCGGGCCCAGAGCTGTTTCTAAGTCACCAAGTTGTTCCTGACAGGTAAAGGAGTGACTGTATACAGACTATTATACCAGGGGACAGTCATCTTAGTCTGGGAGTTGTTCCTGACAGGTAGAGGAGTGACTGTATACAGACTATTATACCAGGGGACAGTCATCTTAGTCTGGGAGTTGTTCCTGACAGGTAGAGGAGTGACTGTATACAGACTATTATACCAGGGGATAGTCATCTTAGTCTGGGAGTTGTTCCTGACAGGTAGAGGAGTGACTGTATACAGACTATTATACCAGGGGACAGTCATCTTAGTCTGGGAGTTGTTCCTGACAGGTAGAGGAGTGACTGTATACAGACTATTATACCAGGGGACAGTCATCTTAGTCTGGGAGTTGTTCCTGACAGGTAGAGGAGTGACTGTATACAGACTATTATACCAGGGGATAGTCATCTTAGTCTGGGAGTTGTTCCTGACAGGTAGAGGAGTGACTGTATACAGACTATTATACCAGGGGATAGTCATCTTAGTCTGGGAGTTGTTCCTGACAGGTAGAGGAGTGACTGTATACAGACTATTATACCAGGGGATAGTCATCTTAGTCTGGGAGTTGTTCCTGACAGGTAGAGGAGTGACTGTATACAGACTATTATACCAGGGGATAGTCATCTTAGTCTGGGAGTTGTTCCTGACAGGTAGAGGTGACTGTATACAGACTATTATACCAGGGGTCATCTTAGTCTGGGATCTTACAGACTATTATACTAGTCATCTTAGTCTGGGAGTTGTTCCTGACAGGTAGAGGAGTGACTGTATACAGACTATTATACCAGGGGATAGTCATCTTAGTCTGGGAGTTGTTCCTGACAGGTAGAGGAGTGACTGTATACAGACTATTATACCAGGGGATAGTCATCTTAGTCTGGGAGTTGTTCCTGACAGGTAGAGGAGTGACTGTATACAGACTATTATACCAGGGGATAGTCATCTTAGTCTGGGAGTTGTTCCTGACAGGTAGAGGAGTGACTGTATACAGACTATTATACCAGGGGATAGTCATCTTAGTCTGGGAGTTGTTCCTGACAGGTAGAGGAGTGACTGTATACAGACTATTATACCAGGGGATAGTCATCTTAGTCTGGGAGTTGTTCCTGACAGGTAGAGGAGTGACTGTATACAGACTATTATACCAGGGGATAGTCATCTTAGTCTGGGAGTTGTTCCTGACAGGACTATTATACCAGGGATAGTCATCTTAGTCTGGGAGTTGTTCCTGACAGGTGAGGAGTGACTGTATACAGACTATTATACCAGGGGATAGTCATCTTAGTCTGGGAGTTGTTCCTGACAGGTAGAGGAGTGACTGTATACAGACTATTATACCAGGGGATAGTCATCTTAGTCTGGGAGTTGTTCCTGACAGGTAGAGGAGTGACTGTATACAGACTATTATACCAGGGGATAGTCATCTTAGTCTGGGAGTTGTTCCTGACAGGTAGAGGAGTGACTGTATACAGACTATTATACCAGGGGATAGTCATCTTAGTCTGGGAGTTGTTCCTGACAGGTAGAGGAGTGACTGTATACAGACTATTATACCAGGGGATAGTCATCTTAGTCTGGGAGTTGTTCCTGACAGGTAGAGGAGTGACTGTATACAGACTATTATACCAGGGGATAGTCATCTTAGTCTGGGAGTTGTTCCTGACAGGTAGAGGAGTGACTGTATACAGACTATTATACCAGGGGATAGTCATCTTAGTCTGGGAGTTGTTCCTGACAGGTAGAGGAGTGACTGTATACAGACTATTATACCAGGGGATAGTCATCTTAGTCTGGGAGTTGTTCCTGACAGGTAGAGGAGTGACTGTATACAGACTATTATACCAGGGGATAGTCATCTTAGTCTGGGAGTTGTTCCTGACAGGTAGAGG